>NW_008692693.1:1551-34985 GCF_000695815.1 Acanthisitta chloris | reverse complement strand
AAATTAACTTCTCTCACAGTCTGACCCTGTTCCCACTGGATTCAGAGACAAAATTCTCAGTGTGGGGAATGGGGGCAGGGACAGAGTTTTATGTTGTAACTCTTAGGGAAGTGTAATTTCTCACAGAGTGTACCTTCAGTGCACCTATGTAGTGACAGGCAATGGATCTGATCCTGCCCTGCTTGGCCAGGTCAAACTCCTGCGGGAGTTTTGTTGGAACAGCTGTTTTGGGAGAAGATCCTAGAGCCGCAAGACTAACATTTTCAAAAACTGCTGGTGGTTTTGGATGCTTCATTTTCTAGTGTGGGGCACTTCAAGGAGGCCTGATTTCCAGTACACTTTTCTTCTTCTGACCTCTGAAAATCAAGCCTCTTAAAAACAACTCAAGATGAAAATGTAAAAAGGTGAAGGCATCCAAATCACATGTTTCTTTGTTTCTTGGTCCTTTGATTATTCTAACTGAAAAAGCAACCAGCTTTTTCATGGTGAGATATCATGAACCTGATTCTTGTCTCTCACTGGTTTTGCGTAAGTGTAGCTTCACTTATTCTAGTAGAGTTATTCTGGAATTATAACTACACAAGTGAGATTAAAAATCAGGTTTTATATTTTCTGATAGTATGAAAAAGTACTGAAGATTATTTTGAAGTGTCTTTGAAGCTATCAGACTTTAAAAATTAGTAACAGCAACTGGGGGAAAAAAAGGAATAAAAAAGACAAGAGAAAAGAGCAAAAAGCCTCTTTTCAGTCTGAGGTGGTTCCTATGATACATATGTTCTTTCTTGGATGGTGCTTTTACTGCATGAATTGTTAGTTCAGAGCATCAAATTAAATACAGTTCTTGCTCTGTACTCTTTTCTTTCTGTGCCAGTGAAAAAGACACTTGTTCACAGTGGTGGTAATATGAGGCACACTGAATACCTACACACACAAAAAATGCAAAAGGTAGTTCCCATCTTAGGTCACTCAGCCATCAGTATAGAGCTGATCAATGAAACTCCTCACCACTGCCCAGGTGACTGTCAGACCAAGAAAAAAACCAAGTGGAAAGTAGTAAAAGCCACACCCATAAGACCACTGCAAAAGTTTTGCTGACCTCCATATCTACTGCAGTGGCAGAAATTAATAGACTTCCACGTGCCCCCACTGCCTCCCCTGGGGGCTTTTGGATCAGAGAAGGACCAAACTCACCCACAGAAGCTCTGCCCATCAACCTTTGACTCAGGCTTAGATGGTTAAGTTTTATCAAAGAGGGGAAGGTCTGCAGAGCCCCATATTGCAATGATAGGTCTGGTGGCTGTTTGTTAGAAACTAGCAGTCTGTGATTTGGGTTTTTTTGTTTGGGTTGTGTGGGTTTTTTTCTTTTTTCCCAAGAAATGCTAAGCATTTGCAAATCTCAACATTTCTTAAAACAAGACCCTAAGTTTCAAGGCCAGGGTGCCCTGCCAAGACTGTCCCCATGCTCGTTTAGGACCCCAAAGCACTGCAACACAAAGGGTGAAGCCCTTTCTGTCTTGCATCTACCTGTGAATGACATGGGAACTGGGCATGCTTTGCAATAGTTCTCTCACTCTGGGGCCTGCTCATCTCACCAGTAACTCATGGAAACAAATTCTCCCTGGCCTCCTGGCCTGACCAGTCATCTCATTGATCACCACCCTTTCCTCTCTGGGTGTGGTGCCACCTTCAAAGCCACTCTGGCCTCACGGTATCTTCACATCCTCTTTTTCTCCCTGCCGCTCCTCTCCCCATATGAACATTTTTTTCTCAAAACCTTCTGCTTGGAAAACTTGGGGTGTCATATTACCCTAACCCATTCTGTCCCAGCATCTCTTCAGCCATGTGCTCCCCTGTCAGACGACATTCTGGTTCAGCACTGACTCAGCATTTTGGGGATGACTCCCTTAGCAGCCAGCTTTGGGAGATGCTTGCTGACGCTGGGACCAGAAAGTGTCTGAGACCACTTCACCATCTGAGGCAAAACATGGTGGGGAGATGGTGGCATGCAAAAGTACAGAAGTGGCCCTTCAGTGGTTAGAAGTAGAGCACAAGCCTTAAACCTTAAACCTCTCAAATACCTACTGCTCAATACTTGTAGCTAACACTGAGTGCCTAGGAAGGCCAGTGTTTTTTATATGTTCACATGAACTCCATAGTTAACAGGCCCCGGTAGATCCAGAAAAGCTAAAGGTTTGTCTGCATAAGGTTTGTCTTTACAGGTCAAAGGCAGTTCCACGTCTGAGGTCAGGAAAAACATAAAATAGGAGCAAATGGGTCTGAAATCACAGGGCCTTAGCTAAACATGCTTTCTCCAATCATCCTCCTCCACAAGGACAGTAGCTGTGCCTGGACGTTGGTTTGTCCCTTCAAGCTGTTGGCCTGCAGCCAAGTCACAGGAATTCAAAGGTGTTAGCCTAGGCTGATGAATGTAAACTGGTGTTCCGAGGCTGCTTTGGGCTACGAAGATGTCGGTTTTCCTGTCACCCTCAGATAGGAAGCTGCTTGTGGAAATTCATGCACAATCAGGCATAAAGGAAGGTCTGCTCTACAGTCAAGCAGAGAGAGATTTTTGTAAGGATCATTATGGGATGGGGGGTTTTGTGTTGTTTTACACAAAATCCCTGTCTGTTTAACTTAGGACATCACATGTACATTTTCAGTTTCAGCATGAGGGGATACAAAAAAGTAGAGTCAGAAACTTGTTCAGTGATAGCATTTTGCCACAACAAACTGCTCGCCTTAACTTTTGTAAGAAGAACAAAAATAAAACCTCTTTTCAGTGTATCTTTTCGTAGACTGGGAAAAAAGCAACCTATGGAACTTTTTATATTTTGTATTTTCTAAGTTTCTATAAACCCACTTTCCATGTCGTCCCTTGTTTGCATTCAGGGACTCTTTCTTTTGCAAACCACTGCATTTTACTTCCATTCTCTTTCTTTTCTTTTTTTTTAACAGAAGAAAAATACAAATCAAAAACCACAGGATTATGATTAGTGGCTAAGCAATCTCTTTCAATTACAAGAATATCAATACAGAAAGAAAAGAATTACAGGGTTGATTTTTTTAATTTCCCGTGGCTGATGTACTGTATGGTATATGTTTACAGAACTCCTCTGGCCTGCCTTTGTGATGTTATCTAAATGAATGACAAAGTAGGTATGATGTGCCATTTGACAGTTTGCCTTAGCACTCTTGGGTTTCCTTCTTCTTTTTGTATCTTTGATTTCCTTATTTTTTTCATAACAGAATCAGGCTGTATTCCAAAGCTGTATAAACACAACATTATCTTTCAATCCCCAGCAAGAGAAGTGTGCATAAGCCCTTCTCCATGAAGCATACCTCTACCAGTGCAATGTGAGACTTCACTCCTGATAACAAAAGTGCATATGTCTAACTCTGCTGTGTGTAGACCTGTTTCAGGCAACAGGACTACTGACAGGAAAAATGTGTGTAGGCATCTGCAAGATCAGGGCATGAATGATTAACACAGGGTGTAATTTGGGTGGTCCTTATGTACCTGTACAGCTTTTATGCACTGCTGGGTTTGCCGAAGATGGTGGGATCCCAGAGGCTAACTCTGAGCATTGCTACTTCTGCTGAGAAAAACACAAAATGAAATGGTGCTTAGCATCAGGTAGGACCAGGTCCTGAGTCAGCATTGCTACCACAGCAATGGAATCCATGAGCAAACATTTAGTGGGACTTCCCCAACAGCTGATTTAACACTCCACTACCATTATACCTAAGTTCACCACTGATTCTTCACATTTAAAATTAAAAAGATACCACAAACTAATCCAAGCAGAAAGACAGCATAGAGTTGCTAGAGAAATAAAAGGTCTTCTACCTTTTGATGCAGGCAAACATCCAAATGGCATACTTGGAAAGTAAGTGGGGATATAATAGGAAGTGTAGTATTTTACATTTGTGTATTTTTTTAAGGAATAAATATTTTTGTAATGAGATACAAACCCTAAATAGGTATTGAGTTTCGGAATATCATCCTTCCCATAACATTGAGCCTTTCAACTTTTTCATATGTTTATGACAATGCCCAGCTTCTGGGGATCTTTTGTAGACCTAACCAAAATTTTCTCCAGGAAGAAGGATCACAACACTTTTTAAAGAGTCAGGTAGAATCCAATATACCTACTACGAACACAGCTAAATGAGTAAACTTGTTTTACAGAAAAAGGTGGATCTATGCTTTTGATTGCTAGACAAATTTCTTCATCCAGAAAGCCAACAAGGCAGGCAAAAGCCTTCAGCAGAGAGGTATGGCTAAATAGGAGAACAGTGTTTTTTCACTTTGTCATACTTTATCCAACATTAGATTTCAAAGTGCAAGAGATGGTGCCACTGGAAAGAGTTTATCAAAATCATTTAGACAAAGTAGAGGATTTTCCCACAGGCTGAGACATAGATTCTTTATTTTTTCCTAAATCAGTTTCAACCAGTTCTCTGTCTATTGGAAGGTTTAGGATTTGCTCAGATTGTATTTCCTGAGCCTTCTGGGCCACAAGAGTAAACTTTAGTTCTGAGCTTAATAGCTGCAGACTATGACAATATCCAACAAAAAAATATAGACTGTAATTTTTGTATGCAAAGAGTAAGTTGTATAAAATGGCCGAATTTATTCAGTTTAGAATATAAATGGATTGTCACCTAGTCCAAAGAGAATATAAATACAACTTGTAACATAAATTTTTAATAATAACTTAGATTGTAAATAGTGACAAGGGTGCATGAAGTTCTTAAAAAATGTCCCTCTTGTATTTAAAATTAAACAGTTATAAAACTGAGCCTTTTTATTCATAGGTACAAAGAGTCTTGCAAAATCTATAGCTTTTTTTTCCTGTGGTGGTTCCACCTCGGCTGTACAGTGGATTAAGAATAGGCAATTTTTCTTATGGGCAAACTTCTGAAGAATTCTGAGCCCCTTCATTCAGTTTGCAAAAGTTTCCCTTATTTTGTGGGGTTTTGCTGCTATCATATTGCAAATCTTTCCTGCAATTGTTTCCCAAATTCTTCTCAAAAATGGATTTAGGGGTTTGTTTTAAGAATCTGCTTCTGAAATTGGGGAAAAAAAAAACAACCCACCTTAATTAATTTTTTTTAGAACTAGCTAAGTAACTGAGGTTCGCCAGTTTGGGTCTATTTGTACATTTTTAACTTGCATTGGTACATAACTGACTTGTACCAAAATTTAGACCTTGCATATCTATTCAGTAGTTCTGTAAGACTTAAAGACTTTCCCATGAGCATAAAATTAAGCACCCAAGCAGCCCTTTTTAATTTAACGGGATGACCCAGACAAGTGAAATTTAAGCACATGCACAAATGCTTTTAGAGTCTGGTCTTTAAGCAATATGCTACAGGCAAGGCTTATGCTGCTTTAACTGTGTCTTCTCATTAGTTTAACTAGATAGATTTTTAAATGGTGTTGTGAAACTGGTGCACTTTTCTGCAGAGAGGGTTTTAGAGCATGGTCTCCTTGCTGACTGTGTTTGAAAGGAGACAAACACCCTCCAGGAGCTCTCAAAACCCCACTGCCTGGAGACAGTGGGGGCAAACTTCCTACTTGCACACATACAGAACATAAAAGAGGCAGTGTAAGTTTTAGTTCCAATTTTTACCTCTGCACATCTCTGCTCCAGGCTCTGTCTGTCCCCTGTCTCTGTACTTGCTCTTGTTCTGGACACTATTGCTCAACTTCTTTTTTCTTCACCCCTCTGCTTCCCTTTTTGTGGTCTTCTAGGAAAAAAAAGGGGGAAGAAAGGAGAGACTGGAGTTAAAAACCTCACCTTAGGCCTGCTGACATGAGTCCCAAGAAATTACAATATCCTGTCCTCAGCATTTGGACATTTTCCTGCATTTTCCTAGATTCTTGAGAAATACTTGATATTAAAGGGGCACTCTTGCGCTCTATTCATCTGGCATCCTATGGGTTGCCCAAACAGTGAGTTCCATTAAAGTCTTGCTTCTTAAGTAAATCTGCTCTCTCTCTTAATATTCCTGAGGGAATGCACTAAGCCCCCCGAACTCGTATGAGCTAGATATGTCCAGGTATATAAAATATCAGCATCCAGAAGGCACTTCTTACAGGAGCAGTAGGCAATCCACCCCCAGCTATATGTCAGGTTAGTATTGGCAGAGTGAAGAAGCCAGGAGAAAATACGAACTTCCCCACAGTCTGGTCCAGCATGCAAATCATTCTCAGTAAAATTAGCTGCCAAGAATGTACTGGTATCTCTCCAAGATAATATGCCAGTCAGAGAAAGGCAAACTCAAAAATTAAGTAAGTTTGAATGTGGTGCTTAAGCTCCACTAACCTTAAGTGCTTGCTTGAAGTGTAACACTTACTTAGCACTGTGCTGGTCAGGCATAGCCTCGATGATGTATGAAGATCAGCCAGTACTTATGATTAAGGTTCTTCACTGATGATGGTCTCAAATATTGTCCCTGTTATTTTGCAAGTATGATTGTAGAAACTGCTTAGGGACAGATACGGGAGGTAAGTCCATTAGAAAGGTTTTTGCTTTTCCAGTGGCCACTGAATCTGACTGAAGCAAAGGCAACCAAGAAAGAGCAGGTCAGGACAAAGGCAAAGAACATATTTCTGAAGGCTTTCTGCCCTTCACAACTACGTTCGCTCCATAGATGAAGAACAACTCTTTATAGGGGTTCAAGAAAATGTTGTGTAAAATGCAGCTTTTATGGTGAATGTAGATTGTGGTTGAGATATCTTTTAAGCTTTAGTCTCCCACTTTCTTTGTGAGCTAATGTAAATAAAATCCCATTTTGTTGGGGAAAAACTGCTGTGCTAACACTGGATTAGAATTCCTGGGGATAGCTGCTGTACTTTGTAACCTGAAGTGTACTTTTTTGACTGTTATGTTTTTTTCTTCAGATTAAAAAAATGAGTTAAAAAAAAGCCAAAATAAAAAAAAAACCAAGAACACTGCCAGCAACAGCCATGCTGTAACTGTGGCTTCTCTCTTTTTTTTTCCTCTGTACAGTATTACTAGTAAATAAATCTGCCTTTTCACTGCGCCTACTTCTGTGTCTTTTTACTGTGTTTCTCTCTATCACTCTTCAAGATATTCTGTGATCTCAAGGACATACCGCACTGGAGTTGCCTCTCTCACTAAAAGAATTAAAGTACTAACTCCACAGTTATTGGTTTTTAACTTTACTGCTGTGCCCTGCTGCTGTTATTTTTATGAGATCCTTCATACATATTAACTTAGCATACCTGTTCCTGTCTAATTTCTCTTTTCCCTTTTCTTCTCATGTGATACTTTGCCCAGCATATTGTGGACCTTGTTGCTCTAGGATCACATAGCATATTTTCATATTTGCAGAAGATAAAGGATTGGGTTTGGTCAGCAGAGCAGTATGTTCTGAGTCAACCCCTATTTCTCAAGCGGGAGAAGTATTCTATACAGCATATATAATTCCCCAGGAATAATCACTAAATAATTTAAGGATTGCCAAAGTAAATAGTGCGTGATTTTCTTCCAGAGTTTATCATAGTGTCCTCTCTATATCTGGACTGGAAGAAGCTTGCCATAGTCTGACTTGTAGGGGGTAAAAAAGAAAAAAACCTCATGTAGTTTTGTTCTCAAGATGCTGTATTAACCTGAGCTTAGAACAATGATAGGATGGATAACATAGCCAGGCATTTCAAGCCTCCTTCTCAGAAATTTAAAAATTCAGCTTAAACTCAGCCATTTAAGAAACTCATCGCAAATTACCTTTGCTAAGTAAGTACCCATACTCTGGTCCCTTCAGCCAGAAGCCATACAGATACAATGTATAGATGCACACACACATATACACAGGCCTTTGCAATATGGTACTTTTAGCATCTCAGAAGGGACAATGGCCCTGCTTTGCTGCTTTAGAATTTAGTACTGGAAGTTTTGCAGTAGGTGGGGATTCAACATGTTTTTTTTCCTACTTGTGCTTGAGTGACAGAAAGTCAGTTTTGTCTGTCCATGAAGACTTTGTGAATGCCTGGAGAATTTGTATGCTTCTGTCATCAAAAATTGATTGAGAGGGGCTAGAATTAGTTGAGAGAAGTGATCATAACTATTCAATTCTCTTCAGTTTTGCAAATACATTCCTAATTCAGAAGGTGAGTAGGTATCATAAATTTGTGTTACTAGAAGTGTCTGTGTGAAGAAAATAAATGGACAAAAGCATTATCAAATGCAATTAATTTAGTGCTTGGACACATCAAGTACACATGCCACCTGTTGGTGCATACCATGGCCTGTGACATACTCTTATTTTCATTCCACCTCATGTTGCTCTAAAGTCATGAGAAGGTTTTCAGCTGAAAACTCCTCTACTGCATAAAACTGAGCCATCCAAGTAAACACCAAAAACAGACAAGAAAACTTTGATATCATTGCTATAGTTTCAGAAACAAACTATTTCCATGCATTTCACCTTTTAAAATCTCTAAGGGAAAAAGTAACATTTTGATTTTTTTTTCTTTTTGAAATAAAATGCTTAGCAGGTGGTGAGATAGCATGGCACTCCCCTAAAACTCTCCTTGAGTGGTTCTATGAGGTTAATGACTTAATAGAGTAAGGGCATATTTAGCATGTTGGAGGCCATCCCTCTCACGGTTTTGTGCTTTTTCTTTATTGTGGTAGTTCTGTATGCCCCTAGTAACAGAAAGAAGATGCTTATTCTTAAATCTCAACACTAGAGTTGTTTCAGTAATTGGTTGAGGAGATAGGAATGGAGTATCTCATTTTTGGGCAGTCTCTTACTTTCCAAGAGGACCCTTGTAACCTGCCCTTTGTCCCTTAAAACTCATACCAATTCAGCAACAATTCTTACTTCACACTACAATATTTTTCAGGTAACATGAAGAAACCTTTAAGGCTAATAACTGTAGAAATGGACAATAAAAAAGGGACAAGAAGTTAATAACAGTTTTTGCTGTCCCAAAACATTTGCTGTCCCAAAGACCTCCATCTGTGGTTCTCATGTGTTGCTCAAATGTCCATCACACTATGCACAGACACATATGAATTCTCTGTAACTGCTCATGGAGGAAACATTGGTTGGTCCCTAGAGGATCTTGCAATACCACAGCATATATAACACAGATGTGCAAAACATCCTCCATACTTACCTGCGATAGAAACACCACCTGCTTTATTGCCACAAGTGTCTAGTTGACAGAGGCCACCTTCTCAGATGAGACAAGGAAGGAGAAACTTGTATAGAAACACAGTTTGCTATATCAGACTTGGAGGAGAGCACTTTCCAAAATACAAATCCAAAAAATGAATAGAGGGAGAAGTCAGTTGGGTCAATCCAAATCAGGGACAGGGAGGAGTTGTGTTGCTGCAGAGACTTTGGTCTGGAAACCTGGAGACTCAGTGACCTCAGAAAGAAGGGAATTACCTCCTGTCTTTTATACACAGCAGTTCCTCCCGGTGTAAGTAAGCAAGCTGTCTGAACTCACTGAGCATTATCAAAGGTCCTGGTCCAGGTTCTAAGAAACATCAGTTCCAATTGCTGTTGCTCTGTGCAGTTCAGCATGACCTCACAAAAAGCCCCTCATCTGCAGATCTACAAAGGTATGTAGAGACAACATCATCCCCTTGATGTAGATGGGAAGTGCAGGTACCTAAATATCTCTGTGAGTCCAAGTTTTTCCCTGTGTTTCACATCTGTAATTTATGATAATTAGCACTACCCTGCTTTATGGGGTTGTGATAATGTGTTTGTTGGTGTCTGTCACAAGATTACAGGAATGTGGGGCATACTCTGGGTACACAGCATTACAAAATGTCTTCTTACTGTTACAGTTTTTGGAGTGGTTCTGTGTGTAACGGCACCTCTAAACCAGAAAAAATAGGCTATATCACAATCAAACACAGCCATTCTCAGCAGTCACACATTTGCTGGGGATGATTGGTTTGCCATGATTTAGGAAAAAAATGATGTAACCATAGCACGTTTGGTTGTTTGTAGACGGGAAAATAAAAGGAAGAGAATAGGTGGGGGGGGAAAGGATAGATGCAAAAATGGGTTACTTCTTCAGACATGACAAGTCAGTTCAGCTTCCTTTTTGAGTATTTCTACAGTATGTAATGCATCGCTGGCTACAGATTCTCCCTGGCTATGGATGAGTCTGCTCCAGCACTAGCAGCAATATGGTAGCTTTTGCAGGCAGGAGGGAGTTGGTTGAGCTAATTAGCCCTGCTGAGAAAAAGGTTGTCTATTCACATGAGCATAACCCCATGCTAAAATGCCCTGTACTTCTCTTTAGCTGGTGTGGTTACCTCTAGATATCATTTCATTGTTGTTTGTGTGCATCCTATGGCTTAAAAGGAAGGATACTACTTAGTACCAGCAGGTCTTGATCATAATATTTCACTGGAGTGTGGTGCATATATCATTCAATTTAAAGCAAATGAGATTACTTAACCCTGATAATGTTTTAAATAGATTGTGCAGCGCAGGTTTTGTTAAATTGTAAGATATTTCTTCTTAACACACTGTGCTGTTATAGATGCATTTTTATTGTTGGAGAAATATGGGTTCATAGACAAATTGGTGGGGTGCTTCTTCTGTTGCCCAGTTTAGGCAATCTTATATTATTTATTGTTTAAGTTACGGGTGAGATGGAGTAAAGTAATGAATTTGTTAGATACCACATGCAATTGCAGACTGAGAACAGGGCTGACATCTGGAAATTCTCTACTGCTGCTATTTCAGACTGGTTTTTTTTTAAAAAAAAAAGGTGAAGGTCATCAGGGGGGTAGTAAGTTGGGAAGGTTAAGTAAGATAGATATCGGCCTAGGAAGAAAACAGCCCTTAACATGCGAGAAGTAATTCCCATTTTTGCTTCTACAACTTGTGCTGGAAATCTAGAGCTGTTTGGGGTCCTCTTTGAATCTTGGGCTCATGGACTCAAACAATTTGAGGAGACTCTTTGCTATAATTCAAAAGAAACAAGTAGAAAACCAGTAGTTTCTGGGTTTTCTGGCTAAGAATGGAAATGGGAAAATACTTGCTTTAGCTGCATGTACAAGCTCTGCAGAGCTGTGGTAACTTGGGTCCCCTTTTGTGTGGCATTTAAGAGACTGCAGACAATATCTTCAGCACTGTTGAATATAATGAGGGAATAATATGCCATATGGTGAAGCTACGGAGGGATTACACACTGCTTATTTTCTTCACTTAATTTACATGTCAGGATTCAGAGTTTACAGAGCTGGAAATACTGTGATAAATTTACTGATTTATCTTCACAGTGTGCCAGATATTTGCCAAATATAAACAAAACCAGGACCTACCATGGAGGCTGTAACCTCCCCGTCTCCATTTTCTTCGCTCATTACAAGTCCTACAGGGGAAGTGTCAGGGTTTAAAGCTGTAGACAATACTAACTGTATTTAGAAGTTCTAATTGAAAGTGAAATTAAAAGGAAAGCTACTCTTTTCTCTCAGCCAGCATCAAGAAGGGTCCTCTTCTAAACCATAGACTAAAAGGAATTAAATCCAGTCTGATGTCAAAGGACAACTTTCACAGTTTAATAGCAGCAGATACTGTAAGCAGGGCCACCAAGCCCCTCAGAAAAAAATTCTGCATGTGCTTTCAGGGTCAGGATCTTACCCCCAAGCCAAAACAGTGAATTCAGAGTGCCTGCATGGGAAGTCAGAGGAGACTTTTTTCACAAAGCACCAGAATTGAAGTATTGAAATTAGTTTGAAAAACCCTCTGTGATGTAATAATATTTTTAAAGATAGGTCCCTGACTTACAGAGAGATTGTAAGATATAAATAATCAGTCCCTGAAAGAGAAAATCAAGGAGGGGAACACAGGCTATGATGGAGATACCAAAGAAAGCATGAGCAGCTTACTTTGGAGAAGTGCATTACCTGTCACCAGCAGCACTGGAAAAGCAACTGTTTTGTCTTTTATAAAGAAATTAAGTGGCACACAAGCAAGATATGCTCTTCAGAAAAGGCTCTAGTGTGGGCAGAACTTCAAATAGCAAATCTGCTTACAGCAGCAAACCAGTGTAAACACTCCAGTTACACTGCCTGGTGTACCTGGTGTGTTACAATATTACCCACTACAACAGCGCTTGACTATCCTCCTAAGTTCCAGCCTTAATTTTCATCTTACCTGTTCAGTCATTTTCAATTTACAATAATGTTAAGAAAAGTTTGGCCAGAAGAGTTTATAGAAAAGCTCATATTTTTTTCAATAATAAGCAGTTAGGTTAGTGAATTGCAGTAATATGGATTGCTGAAAGTCATGTTGTTCAAATAGGTAAGAAAAAAATGTCCAGTAAAAAGCAAAAAAGGATGCTTCCCGAGAACAGACCTGTAAAAGATATGTTGGAGAAAAATGTAACCCTTCTACTAGTATTTCAATCCCCAGGAATAATATCTGCCATAGCAGAAAAGAACCAGCCATGTACTTGAATTCAATAACATGAGTAGCCAAATTTATTTCCATGAATCTGTTTGTATCATCTCATTTCATTAAACACTTCTTCACAAAGCCCTAGACAACAGGAAAAAGCAGAAGACTCCCCCAGATGAGACATCCTATAAAGAAAACACCATTTTTGGGGAACAGGATTGTTAAACAGTGTCAGGCAGAGAGCAAGATATTGATGAAAGGGATGAAAACTCAAAGAGGGGAAACTTAGATAGATGTTAAGAATAAATTCTTTGCTGTGGGGGTGGTGAGACACTGGAATGGGGTGCCCAGAGTAGTTGTGGATTCCCCATCCTTGGCAGTGTTCAAGTCCAGGCTGGATGGGGCTTTGAGCAACCTGGTCCAGTTACGGGTGTCCTGCCCACATTAGGGTATTTGATCTAGATGATCTTTAAGGTCCTTTTCAATCCAAACGGTTCTATGAAATGCATTTAAGTGCTCTAAATGAACTGATCCGGCTTCACCTGCACTGGTGAAAGTCTTGCTTTTTGTGTAGCTGAACCCCTTTCCTCCTAAGACATATATTTTGCAGAAATATCTTCTTGACCCTCCACTGCTAGTGGGATTGGAAGCCAAACGTGTATAGTATAGCAGGGAAGGAGGCAAAAATTATTGTTGCATGGTGTTCTGTCTGAAGGAGGCTGAGAACACTGTCAGCATTGGAGCAGCGTAAATATTATTTTGATTCACTGGTGAAAATGAACAATCAAAAGCAGAGCAGGGGATTTTACTAGACTGATCCCAAATTGAAACATTCTGAATAGGGCAGTTGTTTAAAGAAAAAAAGCCATGACGATATCTCATTTGGAATAAAATTATTGCTATGACATTACCAGAACATTCCTTTTTTCCATCTAGAATAATTATTAGTGAAATTCATGCAATTTCATTCTCTTTTTTTCCAGAAACTCTGCTGTTCAGAGTCAATGGGAAAATTCCCTTGGCTCCAGCCAGCAGAGCACTCCTAGATGAAGCCTGTAGGGCTGACATTACAATTACAAGACAAGTGTGTCTAAAGATGAAGAGCTAGCCATGTGCAAGAGATCCACAGGTGTAAGTTGTCAGTACTGGACAATGCCTCCTTCTCTGCTGACTGTGGCCAGCTCTTCAATTTTCCCTTCCCTCCTGTCTGCTGCCTCATTCCCTTCAACCACATGCATATTTGCACAGCACTTGTTTGAAAACTGGTGCATTACGTGGCTGTCTATGAAACAGAGAGCGCTCCGACCCAGCTTGATGCTGCCACTGGAAAGGGAGATCCTATTCTAGCATCCATTGCTATGCATATGAAGACTAACACGCTTTTTAACAGACGCTAAAATTTGTCAAGGAACTTTTCTCCAGAAATTTGTTTTCAAGAACAAACAATCGATGGGGAGTAATTGCTATTACTGGACTCATCCTCCCCTGGACACAAATCACTCTTCCAGTGCCATGTGTGCATCTAGAAAACCTTAGACAATACTGATGTTTGTAGGAAAACGGACTTCAATCCAGTTGTAATGTCTAACCCCAAAACAAACCCTCCCTTTCCCATTTCCACTGCATAAAGTAAGGAAAACTCAAGTCAGGTAGTAAAGGTTGAGGCAAAAATATAAGATGCTTGTACCAGAAAGATCTTAGGGAAAAAATGTCTTGTAGATCCTCTAGCCTTCTAGAGAGGTCTCAGAAGTGAGAAGCAATTAGAGAGTAGAACACAGCCTTAAAGCCAGAAGCTCTGCAGATCTGGTTACTGCTCAAAGCCGTTGGTCTCTGCATCCCTTACTCAAGTCACCTGAGCTCTCTCCCT
The DNA here is from genome assembly GCF_000695815.1 of Acanthisitta chloris. Lineage (NCBI taxonomy): Eukaryota > Metazoa > Chordata > Aves > Passeriformes > Acanthisittidae > Acanthisitta > Acanthisitta chloris. The sequence goes on along the minus strand of NW_008692693.1, from coordinate 20,710 downwards.
GAACATATCTGCTGTCTAACTTTTCAGGTGGAGACACCATTTATCTTTAGATAGCAATGTGAGCATTAATGTTTATGGGGACTATATCCATCAGGCTATAAAGCAGATTTTGTGGCTTCTGCCTGTTTCAGTACAAATAATTAACACTGAATATAACAGAGTTGCCAAGACAGGGCTGCTAGCTCTGTTCAGTCAATTTTGTCCTTAAAGAGAAATACTCTTTTGAATGAAATCTATGTGTTTTGGTAGAGGTAAGCTGACACTCTCTGTCCATATAAACACATGGTGCTTCTTAAGTGTCAGTATTACTGCAAGATAATTCAAGGCCCTTGTGTTGATCAGTCATCTGAAGAGGACAGATTAGAAAATTGCCCTGGCAGAGAACAGGATTCCCTCTTTATAGAGGCAAAGTGGCATCAGTACCCCCCAGCAGGTGGTAAGATGGGTGAGTTTTTGTAGATCAACACACACTCCCACTCTCAACTCATATCCCCACTGCTCTTGCAGTGGGTTTCAGGCAAACACAGAAAAATGCCCAGTTGAGCAAGGCATGGCAAACATTCCCCACCACATTTGAGTTGAAGGCAAGTCAGCAAAGGAGAAAACAGACCTGCTGGTGCAAGGGGGTCCTGTGAGAGGAGAAAAAGACCAATATTTGCAGCGCTTTTTTCCCATTCTGAGGAGATAAGTAGTCTGGGCTCCAGCCTGCTTGGCAGGTCCATCAGGGAATCCTCGTGCCCATTACACATCAGGGTCTTTCTTTCCTGAAAGCAACCAACATATCATCTAGTCTACAACAAGCAAAAAGTCAACAGGGAAGAGTAAACTTGGGGAACACATAGTAAAGCTTGCTTTTGATCCTTTTTTTCTTTTGCACTGCAGCCCAATGCAAGCTTGCAAGTCAGAACTGCCACAGCCCAAACACAGGTCTGCTTTCCCTCTAATTCAGGACAGAGAGGAGCATAGGCCACAAAGATCAGGAGCTGTGTCAACCCCAAATTTCAGGGCTAGGCAAAGTACAGGTTTTGCACAAGGCTGACAGGCAGCCATATGATTTAGAGATGGACCTAGGCTTCCCCAGAAAATGGGTGAGCCAGCACCTGTGGTTTGGTGTGGATCCGTTAGTGTAATTTGTGCTGGCCTGTGCTGTACGGAGCATTATGTCCACATCATACGCACTGTTAACCAGATTTGTAGACAAAGATGAAATGCCTCCAAAATGTTAACTTCAAGCACAGAGCATCTAAACCTGATCTAGACAAATTCCCAGACCTGAAGGTAAAAGGTCAGCTTCACCCAAAATACAGATGAGTGCATTCAAGCCTTCACATGTGAACTTCACTCTCCTTTGCTGTTCAGGTTTAAAAATAAGCTCTCTGTGGAAAATGGTTGCTGCAGCAGGATCAGCCTTTGTCACTTCTGCCTTGAAGGCTTCAGTCTGTCTCAAAGATTACACTGGCTGGACTGACAACAGGGCTGAGCTTGACCACACACCTCATAATCATTAATGATTTTGTACTTGCAGGATTTCTGACTGATGTGTAAGTGGGCGTGTGCATGTGTGTTCTTGTGTTCATGTACGTGCTGACAACCTCCCCCTCTCCTGACACAATAAATACAGCCTTGAAAAAGTATTTGGAATTAATTCTAAACAGCGTATCCTTTTATTAGCATTTGCCTCTGGGTTTTTCAAATTTATTGAATCTCAAGCTCACTGAGACAGGATTCACTTTTTTTCTTTTTTTTTTGTTGTCCAAGTATCCTAGAACGTGGCAAGTATAGGGCAAAGGTGAAAAGGTTCTGATGTTTTATGTCAAAAAGTTGGCCTCAGACCCTGCATCTTACAAAATCTGCTAAATATTCAGCTGTGCAGTACTGCCTGCTCTGGAAGCAACAGCTGGAGTCCTGGCTCCACAGCAGTCAAAGGGACTCTTGTTTCTGTTTCCTTGGGACCAGAATACACAATGAATCTGTGTGTGTAAATCTTTGTAGGCCTCAATCCCAAAAAATTTACATGAAAGGATGTACTACGTTATATAAGCCATAAATTTAAATTACTATACTGGTACTGCAAATACCTGCTTTCTGTGAAGAGAGGCTAAGTTTAAAAGAAAAGTCTGTTCTGTTGTCATAATGTCCTGAAAGTCCTGTAAAGTTTCTCAGTGTAAAAAAAAAAATACATTCTAATTCTATTAATACAGTCAGTGTAGCGTATCCCTTTCCCCTAGTAAAGAGATATAAGAGTTCAGTCTGGATATCAAATACTTATGAAAGACATATTAAAAAGAATATAATTTTCAACACAGCCATGAGGGATAGCCTACTGCAGGTATGCAGAAAACATTACTTGGCATTTGTTTACATCTTAAAACTCTGCCACAGAGACTTTAGCCTATGTGATTCCTTGACATACCTTCAAGATTTTGCAGTGGCACTTGTGCATGCCAACTTTGAGAATAGCAAGCTCAAGCTCCAAAGGTTCTAAAAATACAAATTGACCGAACAAAAGTTATGATGACATTTGGATTAGTTCTTATTATCAGCAAAGCTGTGTGGTTCAGCACAAGTAGTTCTTGAACAGTTCCTCTTTTCCATTTGTATTTGAATCAAAACTGTCATTCATATAGTGCTGTGAATTGATGTAAGATAGAGGTCAGTGTAGTCTGAACTGCAAGGTAAACAGATCTTAAGTTAAACAAGATTAGCATAGAGCTAAATGGATGAGGAATGAGGGGGTGAAGTATTAGATGTAGTAGACCAGTTGGTAAAAATGAACTCAAGGGGTTATAGGGTAAATAAAAACATGAAATCTGTTCCCAGAAGCTATTTCAGCAAAAACTATTATTATCATGAGTGACCACATTTTAGAAATAAAATGTAGTTCCAGGAGACTATAATTTTTGTTTTCAGATAAAGTGATAAATCCAAGGTGGTTACACACATGAGCCTTGGCAGCTGACATGGTGTAAAGCTAGGCCTCGCTCAAGAATTGCAGCTAGTTTAATGACACCGTAACAGGGCTAATAGCAAAGTGATTGAATCTTGCACAATAGCACGTGTGCCTTGTGTGGCTAACTTGGTACACTTGAGTTTACTAATGTGTCAAACAACCTAACTATTTGGAGAATATTCCTTATTATTTCCAGGCAGTAGGTGAAGAATTTAATGGAAGTGATCTGTAACAACTGAAGTGCAAAATGTGCAGTAAGCTGTATTTTAGCATTCAATGCATAATTTAAGACAACAGCATCCCATTAAAGCAGAGAAGTGCTACCATTGTTATATAAAAAAATGATGAATTGAGACAGGAGAAAATGAAGTCACTGCCTCCAGCGTGGTAGCTCAACTATTTCCTCAGAAAAAAATATTTTTTCTTATGCCAATGTGTCTTCACTGTTACCATGCATGCATGTTTCATCTGCACAGAGGACAAGTCATGAACAGAAGAGCTACCATGTGGGTAACTCTGTTTCCCAGCTGCAAGGAAGCACTGTTAAAAGCCTGTACACCCACAGGGTGTTTCTAGGCCCAGGATGGGAACAAGTGCAGACCTAAAACCCCTGTATGTACAATTACATGTCATCAGTGAACACTGTCTAGCAAAGCACCTTCACAAGGAAAGCTTCTTCTGTCCCACAAGTGCACATCATTCGCACTGGGAGCTGTTAAGTACAGAGACAGTTCTTATTACTCGATACAGTGCTGTTTTGCAGGTTGCGCTCACACGGAGCCAAAGGAAGATTACCTGCCACTGCTTTATGACTATCATTGTGCTGATGCATTGGTACAGGATGGAAGAGAAATACCATGGCATTACATAGCAAATACATGACTGTTCCCATTAGAGAGGCATCTTTTACTGCTTGCTTGTATAAGCAATGTTCTGACAATGTTTTTGAAGGGCGGAAGAAAACCCACAAGAACACAAATATTTTGTCTTCCTTTCTCTTTTTCTTTGCTTTTCCAAATTCCTGCAACATTTTTGGTAACTCAGTCTCAACTAATGCCCGGTTTTCCAGTAAGGATTACCACTGATTTTTAGCAGGAGCACCCCGAACAAAGGCAGTCAGGGCAATCAATATGCCTTAAACCACCGTAGCCAGCGAGGTAATTACACAGCAGCAAATGCAAAGTAATATCCCATTTTACTAGGATAACATCTATCTTTTAATTTTATAGCCAAAATAAAATAACAAATTACAAACCAGGAGCTATTGGAACTGATCCATTAAAAGGAGGAGGTTAAGGGAGACTTTAGTCTCCTAGCATCGTTTCCCAGCTCCCCCACAGAAGGGAAAAATGAGAATGGTGAAATGCTAGCTTCTAATGCTGCTTCTCCAAATGTTCCATTACAGAATTAATATATTTCCCATTATAATTCTAAGAAGAGCTGGGTACTCAGCAGCAACTTTTGCAGAAACTCAGAAATTTGAGACATTCCTCAGATTCCCAGAACAAAGATTCTTAGTCCTATTCAACTTAGGTTGCACTGAACAAGCCTCTGCTTGTGTTTCCATCTGTTTGTTTCCATTATGTGTATAAAAAGCCTTAGGCCAGGCACTGTTTTTCAATTGTATTGCATTATGCAAGAAACAACTCTGATCATTAAATCAGTTAGTTTTAAAAGTGTAAGCTTTTGGATAGCACCACAAATTTCATACAACCATCCCTACTTTCAAAAAAAATCAGCAAAACAACCTCTATCTGGACTGAACTATTCACCTCTTTCTGATAAACACAGGGAAGAAAATTCAGCCCTGATACAAATATGTAAGCATCTCATTCACTCCAACGGCCATTCAGCTTAGCTGTGTCAAAACTGAATTAGGCCTCAGGTCTCAAAGTGTCTTGTCTGCTCTTGCCATCTGTCTTTCTTTGCTAACCTAATTCCTTATTAAATAAGGTGTCCATACTGAGTGCTAACCTATTCCACTGATCCTTCCTCTGCAACAAACATTGCCAGAGGCTAAAATTCCTAAAAGCTATGACTACTTTGGCTGCCTCTGCCTCTGGATACTATGTGAGGTTCTTTTAAGGTGGTCTGATATTCAGACTGTGAAGGCTTGAATTCCTGAGCATTCAATCCCTCTGCAGTCATATCTTAGACATTCAAAATTACTAAGCTGTTTAGCAAGTCATAACTTATAACAGTATATGATACTTCATATACCATGTAGATGATGATGATGCTGTTATGCAGAAACAAAACAAACAAAAAAAACCAAAATTAAAAAAAAATGCCCCCCCAAACAACCAGACAGACAAATGTTTCCACGATAACAAACCAATGGATAACAGATCCAGAAAGCATTGTAAAGGAACAAGGCAGAGCTGTGTCCAATGACATCCTTAAACTAGTGATTGTGATGCTGGAGGAAGTACAGGGGAAGGTCTGAAGATACAGATTGGTACAGGGGTTCTCCTTACAAGAAGTCTCTTCCTACTGCTGTCACAGACAATTTTTCTGGTCCAGTGAGGCATTTCTTGTGTTCCTAGAAACTCGTATACTAAGCTAGAAGGCTTGCTGCTGTTCTCAGAAAATGAATGTGGAAAATCCAAGCAACCTACCTGAACCATTAAAATAAATTACGCATAACAGTTATTTTTATCTCTTACTTGGTGTACATTGTGAAGAGAGTATTTGAATAGCCTAAATAAAGAAAGAAGCAGCTACAAACTTAATTTAAACTCAGACTGGACTATTTACAAATTGAGAGCTGCTCAGAAATCAAGTAATTTGATTATCATTTAAAAGTAAGAGAAAAAAAAAGTAAGAGAAAAAAGCCCAAACCAAATGCATCAAACTCCACCTCTCTTCTCTATTTATTATGTCTCCACAATTTCATGTTCCAGGCACAACTTGATATGAAAGTTCTTTAAAAAAAGAGACTTTGTAATATATTTCTAATTTCTAGACATCTCACAAGAAACTTAGCTGTCTAGATTTCAACAAAAATGGTTTAAATGTGCACCTGACATTGGGACTTACTCCGAAACCTTCTGAAAGTTCCTACTCTTTGTTTTGTTTTCAGAGCTGGAATACCCCTACAAGGCAGGCTGCCTCTTTAAAATGTTAGTTTAAAAATCTTATAAAAATAAGTAATAACTCTAGCACAGAAGCAATAAGTATTTGAGTTACAGATAATATGAAAGTTAATTGAAGCCCTGATGCCATTTTATGCTTTCTTCATGCCCTGTTCCACTGGTATTATGTGACTATTGTCAAGATGAGAGCTGTGAAAAATGTTTATTGGTACTCTGGTACTGGTTTTACACGACTTTTATTTTTCTCAAGAGGGTAGCTAATTCTCTTAGGAAGACATTTTGCGGAATCAACACTGTTCAGTGTACATGCTAAGGAGGAATGGAGAGAACCAAAGAAATAGGACAGACAAGGGGAGATGTGTGTACACTACAAAACCTACATTTTGTTGTGACTTTAGTATGCCCCCAGCTAGCTCAGGACTCAAGCTCTGCAAAAACTCCACTGTCATATATACTGTTCATGTATCAGCTTCCACTTCAGTGCAGCCTGCACAGATGGACTGTCATTGCTGTTCTTTGATGCACTGTGGAATACAAGTGTTTAAGACATTAATTGCCTCAGTAATGTTATTAATTTCAAATTTAGACAATGGATGTCATGGGACAGATAAACGCTGAGAAAGAGCGAGCAGAACTGAGCCGATAACTTTCACAAGCATGCAGAAGGCAACCAGCATTTTCTTTGTGACTTTGGATCGTACTGTTAGCTGTTTGTTCTACCCTTGAAGAGCTGTGTTTAGCATACCACAGACACAAGAGCCAGGCAGAGTTTTTGCATTGCAACAGCAGGGCATGTTTTAAGGAGCACATGTTGTGACTTTGAAGAACTGAGAGATGACAAAGTGAGGATCCCATCCCCTAGGGAACGCATGGTTGTCCTGTGCTCCTTTAGGAAGTTCAGACAGAAAGCACCTCTTTAATCTCCCATCATGTTTACTAACGTGGAGGTTTGGAGGGACTCCCAGGCAGAATGCAGGCTTTGTTTCTGGATGCCATCTTTACATGAGTACTAAAAGCATGGGACAGTCTGGAAAGTTATATCCAGTTAGCCCACCTCTGTGCAGCAGGACTCAAAAAGTACTTATGAAATGTAGCTTGTTCTATTTCCCATAATGCCCAAAGTATTGGCTGAAAGGTGATGGATATCATATCATTTAACATTACACATTAACTTGTGATCTTTCCTTAAATATTAAACCTTTTAGGTGAAAAACATAGCTCAGTATAATGAAACCAAAATCACATTTATTTTCTTTTAAGTTCAGCTTTTGCTTTCAAAGTTCTTGATCTTTTCCTCTGCTAGGGAGCCAAGTAATTTCTATTGAACTCTTTAAAGCATATGGCTTTAATAAGACACATCACTGGAGTTGAGTAACAAGTCATGCCTCTTTTGGATGTTGTGGTTGGGAAATGAAACATTTCACTACCTATTTTAAATGGGGAGGTGATATGTGAATAACTGAGGATGATATACCATATCTGGATATTATGTTTGCCTGTCAGTTGGCTTTTTTGGGAAAACAAACAGTACTTTGAAAGCAAACACTATAATTTTTCCTAATTACATATAATTTTCTAAGATTGCCAGCTTCATGCACAGAGGCCAGAGGCTGATGCTTCTTCCCTAATTGACTAGTAACTTACTCTTTAAGTACTCCTTCTGAAATGACTGAAACTGATTACCTTGCTGCACAACCAAGTTCAGGTGAAGACAGGTGTCTTCATCCTTAAATATCTGGATCTTACCTCTCATGTCCTTTTGTAAAAGTCAGATTACATTAACCTTACATCAAGCAGTGATTTTAATTTGACTACACAGTTGCTAACCCTGTTCAGTGTTCTGGATGTCTTCCTGCAGATTGTAGATCTACCCTCAGCTTCAGGTGAACTAAGTATCTGGCCTGAAGGTTATGCTTTCCTGGACTATATGGCTTTCCATCAGTTCACAGCTCATGCCATTATAACACCAGTTCACCTGCAACTTTCAACTTTCATGTGCCGTGTCTAGCAAGATTTGACTCTGGCATTGCGGAATTTACATGATTTGCACTAAGATGCATATCTACTATAAATGCAGGAGGTGGATTCTTTCATACCTGGCACATTACTTTTTACCACAACAGAAGATAGTGACAAGGCAGTAATTAATACTATTTTCTATCAAGTAAAACTGGCAGTTTTAACTTTGCAATGAAGTGTTGATACAAATTTGTTGGATAGAAAAATTGCACATTCTTCACAGCAACTGACATTACAGTCTTAACTCAAAAGTATGCAAAACTGGAGATCAAACATTAGACCAGTCCAGACAGTTCGGACTATGTCATCCTCATTGCAGTATGGCCCCTACCCACTACAATCTAATCAGGCACACAAGCCAACTTTCAGTCTACTCAGGGGTCTTGCTGTTGCCTTATAAATGACTGCAATACTTCTTCAGGGTCTTATGCTATGAAATCCCCTTGTATTATTGGTTTTACTCCTGGTTTAACTGTGAAAATCTTGCAATATGACTATTTTTAGCAGCACGGGATGGGGCTGCTCAGAATAAGCTATACTTGTTTATTCCTAAATCCACAGGTGGGTGTGTGCAGTTCAATCATTTGTAGAGCACCCTTAGTAAGCCTGACATTTTTGTCAGATCTCCAGATGCAAACTCGATCCAAATTACCACCCCTGAAGGAGACAATCAGGTGTGAGAGGAAAACTGACAGCAGAAGTTCCTCTCATATACATTCTATTACCTGCAGCTAAGCATCAGCAGAGTATGATTGTCCCACCTCCTCTGTAATAATGCTAACACATAAGGATTTACCCTCAAGTCACACTGGTTTCTCACCACAGAAAAAACAGATAACCATAATAGCAAAATAATCTAAAGACATCTAAAGATGAAGCATAGAGATTGCTTTCCTCCCATCCCTACCAGGGGCATTGCAAAGGCACAGACATTTCCTTCAGTAGTAGCATCCACCAGTGGGGAATGTACTGTCTGCTGCTAGAAGTCAACAAAGAGGAAAATAGTCTTAACTGGACACGTCACTTTTGACTATTGGAGATGCACCCACAGGATCTTCTGTGTAGGCATGTAGCTTTCCCAGCTGTTGGTACTTGCAGTTGTAGGTCTAATTCAGGTAACAGTAGGGGTCATAAAAATATGTCATGCCTGCATCAGTGTGGGCGTGATGAAGACAGGAGATAAACTGTCTGACTTATCAGTTAAAGGAATTGGACATAGCTCTTGCAGTCCTTTCTCTTGGCTCTGCTGGGAGAGTTAGAAGCTCTCCACCTCTTTGGGGTATTTACACACATGCATTTCTTGAGCTCAAGAAATCCTTTATGCAGGTGCAGTGACATGAGCGCCACAAGTTGTTTGTCTCCTTCACTGCATTACAGACATACACTTTCAGTACTGTTTCCGTAGGTGACAGCTTTTCTTTCTACTCATGCTACTTTCTGCTTTCTTTCTGTGGTTAGGCTTAAGATGCCATGATTAAAAAGAATTTGCATGAATCACTCATGCTTCCCTACTTCGTATCATTCAAGGAGTTCTCTGCCATTTTTAAACCCCTGTGCAAGGCAGTGAATTCATCATTTGGCTGTACTGCTGCCACATACAGGAACTAACTCTAGACAAAGTTAGGAGGCTATCTGTTCTTTTAATGGTAGAATATCATTATTCCATCATTAGAACACTTCTTGCCTGGTAACTCCAAATAAAAGAATGTACTCCAAGGAAAATTATTACAAGTGGGAGAAACAAAATTCACAATTTGTCCCCTTCACCATGCCTCAGAGGCTTGAGAGTTTTAGATTGTTTCCTGCAGACGTTTTTTCTGTCAAAAACTTCAGTGTTTCTCTCTTGCTTCCATCAAAAGCTGTTCACTGTGAACAAGATTGCTGTGACTGGGAGCTATTTTCTAAGTAACACTGCAATCTCATTCTCTTAGAATAGCTTTAATCGTAGGGCTAGTCTATACTTAAGGTTTCATTCCAAAATTTAAATAGATTATGGTTCTGAGGGCGTTTTGATTGCTTTCTACCAGAAATGGTGAACTTCATTGCACACTTGCAGCTATTTTATGTTACTACAACTAACCATTAAAAGGATTTTGCCCACAGAGTTAAATCTGAGAGAAAATGCATGCACAATCTCAATCAACGTTAGTTCATCACTGCTGGTCACCAGAAATTATGTCGGTATGTAGAAATTCCTTGTTAAAACAAGGAACAAAGTTTGAAACTGGTGTTGCATGACCTTGTAATGAATTCCTGAAGATACAGATGTTCTCCCAAACTGCCATCACTTCCCACACAACTGGAACATGCAAAAGCCATGTCAGAGTATTGCTAGTCTGGGCTAATTCAAATCTCTGTTGAAGACCTGACAGAGCTGAAGTGAGCTAATCCATCTCAGTGATGGAGATCTGCAATGAGACATCTAACTACTTCACCTGCATGCACCAATTCAAGTCTGCTTACGCGTTTCCCAACATGGTGCCAAACCACATCGGAATCTAAAATGTGCACCTGAATTTTGGAAACTGAGACTTTAACACCTATTCTTAGTACAGATGTAGCACAGTGCTTCTGGCATGGTCAGAGTCTCAGTGGTCTCTGAGGAATGTCACCAGTCAAGGCTCTTTTTCATTGGGGCATAAATATGTGTGACTTCCTTCCTACTAGCCCTAGTAGGGAGATATTTGTCCTATTTGTATTTAAGGACAAAACACATCACGGTGTGAAAGCTGAAAAAAAAATAGCAATCATTTAGAAAAGAAAAGCAAATAAGCATAAGAGAACTGTGCCATAAGTCCTATAACATGTTCATCCACCCCAGTGAATAACACAAATATCAGATGCAGAAAAACAGATTGTATGAACTAGTGTGGCTTAAGACAATTGCTATCAGAGAGACACATCACAAGAGAAGTGGCACCTACAAGCACTCTCCACAACAGTTTTCTAAGACTGAAAATTCTATGGAAACTGAGACATGGTTATAAAGGGTAAGAAAATTTCCTTACTACTGTTTCAAAATATAGCAAGGATGCAATGCCTAATCATAGAATTAATTAAAGAAAATAAGTGCAAAAACAAGATAAATGAGCAGTTTTCTTCACCACTTAAGTTATGCTTTTTTCTTTCTGCTTCTATGTAACCACTCCCAAACTGAACCCTATGAAGCCACCAAGGCATTTAGTGGTTCAATAAATAGACACGTCAGCACTCTTGCTGACAGTCTTTTTTCCTTGACTGTGTCTCTTTTTTTCTCTCCCTTTCCTTCTTTGAGGATGAATGACCTTTTATTAATCACAGGAATAACTGGTGATGAACTGTACTTTGTAGTGTAACTTGCTGTTTGTCTGCTGGCTCAGCTGGCTTTCATTTTTTATAAAAAGTCCTATGCAGATAAAAGAAAGCACACTGATAAACAGCAGCAATACCTGTCATTCAAGTCCAGTGTAAACAGTCACTCTAATAAATTGCCTCTTTGGCCTGTTCAGCACCAAATGGGCCAGTTTAGTGATGATTCAGGACTTACATGGTTAGAGCAGGTCTGTTTCCTCTCAGACTGAACAGGGCAAGTGGCAGCCTGATGAGCAGCAAACCGGCCAGCAGATCTGGAATATGAGCACCCTGCAGGAAGGGGAGAGGGCCAAACTGAGAGCAGTAATATGCTTTTGACACATGTATTCAAAGACCTTTGGCTTTGAAAAGTGCTCCCACAAGCAACCTGTTTTAGTGAAAGAGAATAATAAGTCTTCAACTTCTCCATCTGCATGCAAGTATGCTGTTGGTTAGGCCCTAACCTTCCATTTAAGTTGCTATCTTGTGAGAAATGAAGAAGGCTTGATTGAGGTTTCCTGGTGAATAACCTTAGGTGTTTTATCTACCTTTTCCTCTAAGACAAATCTTTGCCCTAACCTTGTCTCCTGATTGAGCTCCTCCTGTGCTACGTCCTGCCCCTTTCTTTGGCAAGAGGATGTAGGCTGCCAGATTTCAGATGGATACAAACTACTCCAGTGTTAATGGATGTGTGGCACAGGGCGGGGAGTTGTTTCCCACCAGCTTAACAACACAGCAATGGAGTCTATATGCTGAAAACACGGAGCGCTCTGTTGCTAAAACAAATTTTAAACTTAAGACCCTAAGTCTGTGGTTTCTGAGTAAGTTTTGCATTTGTGAAGGATTTTCAGTGGGAGTTTAGGGTCACTGCAGAAAATTCACATGGAATTCAGTAGCTCTATTGCACCTTAGAGTTTCCTTTTTTATCCAGCTCCTATGGAAGTGAAGCAGAAAGGGTTTAATGGACTGAGATGGGTGGAGCAAGGACCCATGAGATGAGTGCACTGCCCCAGGTGACTGCTTACCAACTCAGAGGTTCGCCTCCCATGGTCACAGTGCTGACCATGAAGAATTGTGATTCAGGAAGAAATTTTATAGCCTCCCCTCATTTGTTAAGATGAGTGGGTGTGCACAGCAGTTTTCCAGATTTCTCATCAGTACCTCTATATTTCATCTGTATTCTGCACTTTCACTGCCAAATACATCACCAGGAACTGGACATGTAACTCTTACTCAAATTTCGTCCTTCCTGGCTTGACAACACTTGTTCTTTTCTCTCCTGGCTGATGCTGTTAAGAGCCCAAATTCCTTCTGATTATCTGAACCTTGATTTCTCTCGCAAGTCTCTTAAGGAAAGAGACTGTTAGCTCAGCTTCATTTCTGTTCTATTACTCAGTCCTTTTTATTGCTAAACTCCTGTCATCCATCAAACCCTAATCACAGTTGAAATCAGCGGCAAATAAAAGAAAACAAATAAGTCAACACAGCACTACACAGAAGTGAAGCTAGCATGCACAGAGATGGATGAAAAGACACTGAGCCCCAATAGTGCTGATGGAGCTGCCCCACAGCTGTTCTGGTTGAGTTACTTTATCACTGCTGTACAGCTGATGATAGATGTAAACCTTTAGCTGTATTAATGGCAGCAGGAACTGGTACTATGTGAGTCTTTAAAAGATGGCCATGAATGTGAACATGCTTGGATATTAACTGTTTTTAATCCAAGGGTGATTAAAAAAATAGCCATTCCCTTCATGCAAAGAAAGTCAGAGGTCCATGCTGTAGTACATATGGCCTGTCACCAAATATAGTGTGGAGATGAAGTCTACTCAGGCTTATGGTATTAATTTATTTTGTAAGATATGTGGGAAATACATAATTTTCTTATGTTATGTGTTAATTTCTAGGCCTTGGACTTCCATGACTTTTTTTCCTTCTAGTTAAGTACATTTGTTACCACTGCAATGTTTTCTTCTTTATCTTTCATGTGTTGCCACATCCACGGGGAGTATCACTTACAAGTGGACAACTTAAGACCGTAACAGTGGCTTCCAAGGGTTATGCACAATGCTAGTTGTGACACAAGCATGAAATTAGAAAACCCACATCTCCATTTAGCATCCTAGTCACCAGACTGCCCTTTTTCGACGGGCTTAGGCTGCCCATACATCATCCCTTTATCAGAGAACTGTAATATGGTTTTAACTGAACTCATCCCTCTGTCCTCAACCACACTTGGAATTGATTCAGATGTGGAGTGGTTCACACTATGTGATAAGACAAGACTGTTGAGTCACATGTAAGAGTGCTTTTGGAGGAGGCAAACCAGAAACTCTTCTGCAGGGTCACATGAAATATTTTTCAAATGCTAGTGTAAACACAAATATTCAAATCAAGTATTACTCCTTCTGACACTGTGGTAGCATTCACTCCTAGGAATCAGACTAAAACTTGTTTGACATTGAATTCTGGCAATATTAATAATACAGATTTACAGATCTCAGTGCCAACTGCTCATATCCTCTGATTCACTCCTACAGCTACTAAGCAATGCAGAGGTGTCCATTCAAGGACAACGTGCTGAAGGCTTCACAATTGCAAATACATAGCAGGAAAAGATGTATGGTACACTGGGTATGAAGGGAAGCTTTAGTGAAACAGCTGAAAAAAAGGAACATAGCTCCATGTTACATCTATTTGGATACCAGGAGAGCATATAGGTATCAGTAGACAATCAGAGGCCCACTATGCCAAAACGCCCTACAGATATATAACAAGGAGGACCCTTTTGGTCTGAGATTAGCATGAATAAAGCTATCAAGGTAAAAGGGAAGGAAAAAAATCCGAAAAAAGAAATCACAACAGATGAAACTAGTTGCTTTTTCTGCAGCACCACTCTCAAAGCAGCAATGCTCTATGGGAACCCCAACAGAGATGAATGCAAAGGAGGATCAATCCTGTGATAAAGTCAGAGGATTAGATTTCTGACTTTGTGGACTTCTCCAGAGTGTGAAAAACACAAGAAAAAATGGTCCCAATTTCATTATTACTCATTAATGATGGGTTTAATGCAGTTCTCAAACCTTGCTGAGGGGCTGCATATTGGTTCTGCAGACTGCATGGACACCATAGCACAGCATGTGGGAGAGGAGGGGTCAGCTCAAAAGAGCCTGTGCTGGAAAGACTGAAAAGCACTTACAGGATTTTGGCATATAAATTGCACTGAGACTTTTAATTTTCTTCCCCCAGAGCAAAAGATCTCTATCTGAGGCTGCAGCCAGACGATATTGTTAGAAAGAAAGATAAAGGTCTCTAGTGAGTGTCTCTGCATATCCATAGGAAGACTACACCTCAAGCTAGCACTGTTAGTATGTGCAGCTGTCTGCTGGAGCAATGAATAAGCAAAGGGCATCTCTGATGCACAGATCCTTTTGCATAAGTAGTCATAAAACAACTGTGGTGTAATACACAAACAGTAGTGGGTTGAAGAGACACACTCAAGATTATAAAGTAGCAATAGAGGACATGAACAACTATCCTTGTATTGACCATGGGCTGCAGTGCCATTTCAAGCTGTATTATTATGAGACGTATTTCAAATTTAGTAGCTGTGCACAGTGCGGTGGTAGCACAAGGAACATTATTCAATGTATTCTCAGTGTGAATGTGTACATTCAACAGAGCTACTGGAGATGAAATACACATCCTTATACATTCTGATCCTTTATAGAGGAGATCGTGTAACCCCTGTAATTTAATTTTGCAGTTTAGAAAATATGCACTGGTTTAATCTGACTCTAGCCCACAATTATTTATTGTAATTATTGCCATTGCCATGGAAATTCTAAAAGCAATCAAGCAGCTGTCTCTGGCTAGCTATGCTTAAGAAGATTGTCTCTGAAGGTGAAATCAGTGGATATATTCTTCCCTTCTTCAAGGCTTAAGCTTGATGTAGAAATAAAATTGCAGAGGTTTTTCAATACAGGACTGACAGGCTGCCCACACCATACCCTGCGAGTTGTGCTTGTGATCTGACATCACCCAATAAGCAGTGGTAACTACTGCCTGGACATTAAACAGCATTCACTAATAATATGCTCTTAGTTAGGGTCCTACATACTCTACGTTACCCTGCCCTTAGGACGCACAGAAGTGATGAAAAGTTCTCTGGCTTCTCCCCAAATGAGACAAGCTGATCCAGGGATGGTGTGAGCACAGGCACACCTTCAGCACAGCAACACAGGAGAGTGCAAAGCAACCTGTGTCTGGGGAGCTCCCTGGGGGTGACAAGGCTGAACCTGGCAGCCAGGGCCATCCCAGCCCCGTGTCAGGGACCAGGGCAGCCCTGGTCTAGGGACAGGAATGGCCACTGAGGGATCTGAAATGGAATATGTCCTTCCTGAGCCCTGGCGTGCTGTGTCAACACACCAGGCACCCATGGTGTTTTCTCAGAGGTGGCTGCCTCTCTGCAGCACACAGAGCTGTCTCCAGCTGGCAGAGATATTTTTCAGCCTCTGTTTTTGTATCCTTTCTGTTTTCTCTAACACTGACAAGACACCAGGCTGGTGACAGAGCATGGCAGATAGAAATGGATCCAAAGCAAAGCAAAACAACCCCTCAGCCATATATATTTTCCCATGGGCAATAAATTTCTTTGGTTTTGTAGGCGCAGGAGGAATGGCTGTGCTGCTGAGTGACCCACGAGGACCATGCTCCTGTGAAAATTCTGAAGCCCAGGAAGGTGCAGGGGTAAGTCTCCTCTCACTGAGTCATTGTAGGAGGCACAGGGATTTACACTGTGCTCAAACATAGTGCTTGATGGCACCCCATGGACTGCACTGCATCTTCAGCTGCAAGAGGGTTGTCACAGTGGGAGTAGTTGGCACAGCAGAGTCCTTTAGTGTAAACCGCATTCACTTGACTACTATAGGGCCTCTTAATATCTGAAAGTTCACTGCAATGATTAGGATTAGAAAGATTTTCAAGAAAAGTGAATTTCCTGAAAGGTTTTATTAAATAATCCTGGCAGCTCATGGAAGATGGTGTCATGCTCTATCCTTCTTCACCATCAGTCAATCCCCCATACATGTTCCCTTGCACATCCTCTTTTTCTCAGGCCTCCCTGCAGTTACCACTACCCCACCTCCTGTCATGTGCTGGACAGCTTTATGAGAACAGTTTGTCAGCATGAGGGGGGCAAGTGTGTGAGAAGTGTTGCCTTCAGCTGGTAGCCTGGTGTGGTTGGATAGTGTGTGGAAACACACAGTTTTGCTGGAAAAGCCGTGATAGGGATACTCCTTTTTCTTTGTTCTCACTGTGATCACGTGCAGCCATGTGTTTTTAACAGCAGCAAATGAATTTGTCTGTAAGACAAGAGCGGAAAGGCAGTGAATGGGCAAGTGAATTCCTGCAAGGCCAAGACATTCATCTTCAGGATGGCCAACACTGGTGAGCACAAAGCAATTTTTGTCTGAAGACAAAAACAATCATGTTAAAAATTAGGGGCCTCTCCAAAAAATCTATCATAAATTGGACATTTTAAATTATACTTGAACATACATAGCCCATACTAATGCCTAAATTTATTTTAATCTTATACACATCTTTAAATTAAATTAAAATAGCAGTCAAGGCTGTTAAACAGCCTCGGGTGAGATTGATGCAACATATTTCAGGCATCTGCTATAAAAGCAGAGTTGTTTGGATTTTTTAATTACAGTTACTTAACGTTAGCCCAATAACTAACCCTTTCTTTAGAGAAGCATTTAAAGATAAAAATGCAGCAAGTTTGGTCTTTGACTAAAAACAGGTGTGAGAAATTCACATCAGCTAGATTTAAGATCCCAATGCCATGGTGGATAATCAGCTAAAGCCAGCATCTGCAAAACCTTTTTTTAAAATGAGGAAAATGTAAATGCAAAACATATTTTGATTTTTCTTGTAATATTTTACTAGTTTCTTTTACCAGCTAAACCAAAATTCTCAAAATCCAGGTTTTTCATAGTTTTTATTTAAATGCTGATAAAACCCAAAAGGAGCTGGACCAGGATGATATTTAAAAATTACCAAATCAAAACATATGTCCTAATAACAAATATGAATCTGACTACATGTGGTTAAAAATTTAGAATGGACAATATAGCACAGAATTTCACATTCACGGCTGCCAAAAACAATGGCCACATTTAAGGTTAAATATATATAAAGCAGCTTGTCCTCAGGGGTATCAGTCAATGAGAATCTTCCTTTCTTTAGGGAAATAATTTACACCACAAGCAATAAAGGTAAAGTTCAAATTGATAAGGCAGAGAGGTGAAAATGAAACTTTCATGTTATGGTTAAATCAGATATTTAAATCATTCTGATTGCAGTTGGAGCACGGACTTGCATGGGCATTTGCAGATGTTTTGATCTGGTTGCTATCGTTGCTCTACTCTGTTCAATGTCACTTTATGGCGGCTTGTATATAGCAAACAGGAGCTCTAGGACTGCTAGGAAAGCCCTGAGCTAGAGTTTAATCAGTCTGTAACTTTCTCTGGCTTAAGGTCATACTTAAGGAAGAGGGGGAAAATGTTCAATGACTGAGGAATGCAATTTGTTTTAATTTCCAGTGCTCGGGAGTGTAACATCACGCAGAATAAAATCTGACTTAGCATTGTTCCCTCCTTGGTTTTAAAAAAGAGGTCCTGGGTTTTTTTAATAAAGACCTCCCACTGAAGGAGGAAGTTTAATGACA
Organism: Acanthisitta chloris; assembly: GCF_000695815.1. Classification (NCBI taxonomy): domain Eukaryota; kingdom Metazoa; phylum Chordata; class Aves; order Passeriformes; family Acanthisittidae; genus Acanthisitta; species Acanthisitta chloris. Next base: position 2,580 of record NW_008692693.1, on the reverse strand, counting down.
GAGTTTTCTAAGAGAGAGGCTGACTCAGTGTTGCCACTAGTGCAGTGTGAGCAGAATCAGCAAAACGCTATTGCAGGAATGTCAATAAAGTCCATGAGAGTATACTTACCAGCATGGAAAAGAGATTAATTTAGTCATTACAAATGACAAAGAGATGAAATTTTCTTTCATAACATGACAACAATTTGTGGAAGGTATAAACCTGGTATTTGAGGCAAAGACTGTAAGAGCAGCTGGATATAAACTCTTCCAAGCTTGCATTTGCTGAGAAACACAAATCCAAATTGATTGTCCTTTCTATTGCTACAATGTCAAATGGGCAATGCTATTTTCATATAAAAAAACTATCCATTTTTTATCAACTCTGAAAAGAATCTATGTAGACCTAGTTGCAATATTTTCAATTAATAGAAAACAGGAAAGAGAAACCCTTATATCTCTGTTATTTTTAACAGCCTACTTACTCTGAGGGGAGACCTGAGCCATTGTAAAGTTCCCTTCAACTTTAACAAACTATTAACAAAGAAGAAACAAGTTATACCTAGGTTCTGACTGTGCTCTTGACTGCATGATGCAAATCAATGGTAACTTGTTTAGCTTTCAATAAGGTGTAAAAAACTCTTACAACTAATAGGTAATGACATGCACAACCAGTGTAGACAGGATATGGATCAATAAAAAAATGTCGCACTTGATCCTAGTCATGAAGCCAAGTAACACTCTCCCTTACAAGGAAGTAAAAATGTGGTCCTCCAAAAGGTGCACTCCATGTAACATGCTCAGAAATAGCCAAAGGGGACCTATTGTTGGACAAGCCAAAGTTTAAGAATTATCTGGAAGGGTTTTTTTATGCTTCTTCCTTTTCTTCTAAATACCAAATGCTGCCCCTTCATTGTTGCATTTAAAACACATCCTGTTATGCCTGCAGCTCTTTTTACAGTGCAGGTTCAGAATACCACATACTTTATTGCTAAGCCATTCTTGCAGCTTTTGCTCAAAAAGAAGTGTATGTGTGTGGGAGTAGCATAA
>NW_008692693.1:0-1511 GCF_000695815.1 Acanthisitta chloris | reverse complement strand
GCAATAAGGAAGATCTATATATACACCACTTGTCTTTTCTGCAATACTGCTGTACAGAAGATTGAGAGATTGTCTTGGTGAACAACTTCTGACTTAACACAACCTTTAAGACCCAAAAAGAACAGCAGTAGGCTGAAAGAATTTGTCTAGCAGTGAAAAAAATGCTACTATGTTGCTGTATTATTTTATCAGAGATATAGCACTTTAATTTGTTTTTCACTGGTGTTATGAAATGTTATGTCACAAAAAATCCTAAGTGAGTCCAGGAATTTCTGGAAATGTGAATTTCACTGTGCAGCTGCTTAAAAAAAATCCAAGTAGAAGCAGGATATATCCCTTCCTCTCATCCTCCCTCTCACCCTGCTGCCTTAAATATTTTGTGGATGAAAACTTTACTGATAACTCAAAGTGACAGAGGTTTAGATATTTTCAGCTGTATCAGTTCATAAAGGAGATGCTCTTTCTGCGCAGTACATGTATCTGAAGATTGCAAGGCCAGACAGCAAAATGTCTGGCCATCTTTCAAAGTGTAAATGCATGGCGTTATATCCCTTCTTCCTGACACTTCAGGCAGTTTCAGGCATATCTTGCTGCTATGCTAGCTGTGAAATTCAGAGACACAGTACGCAGTAAGACACCAAGAAAAGGTACAAGCCAGCTTCAAGGACCGAAATAGGCTTTTTCCCTGTAGCTAATGCTTTCACCAGTTGGCTTCTGCAACTCCCATCACTGCTTTCCCAGGCTGTACACTCCTCATCCTGGTCAAAGCTCACCACATGCTGAAGTCATGAGGATTCATCTGAGTTATTGAACTGCATGTCATGACACACAGCTAAGAGATAATTTCCAATTATTTCTGCTAATTGCTCTAGAGTACATCTCTGTATCATGACCAAGGCAGGCAACATTGGTCAGGGAGGCCAGAGATTCATCAGTCATTCAAAGGGATCAGAGACATTATGTTCGACCTCTGGCATTATAATTTTATTTCTGTGGTGCTGCATCGAAACTATAAAAGCAAAGTAACTAGACTGTCAAGCTGTTGCACATGTATAAAACATGTTGTTGTTGTTTAGGATTGGTATTCCCCAATTTAGTGTTCCCACTGAAATGCCTTAGACCTCACACTGTTCACTCACTCCCCTACTCCCTGTCCCTGTGGTGGGATGGAGAGAATTGGAGGCACAAAAGGTAAAGATCACAGGCTGAGATAAAATCAATTTATTAAAAACAGTAATGAAATAAGAAAATTAACAATAGCAACAACTATGCTAATAACAGACTGTACAAGACAGGTGAACAATTCAGACACAATTGCTCACCCTGCAGAACCTGGTGCCACACAACCACGTACACTGCACACTGGCCAAACCAGAAGGCACTCATCCACCTCCACATGGTGTGAGATGGTATAGAATAATCCCAGGGTCCTGGCATGCCTCTCCTGGATGCTGCAAAAGTTAACTCTATCCTGGCCAGAATGAGGACATTATCTACCCCTTACTCTGTAG
>NW_008692692.1:2416-13286 GCF_000695815.1 Acanthisitta chloris | reverse complement strand
AGCTGATTCTATGATTCTATGACTGAGCATGCCCTAATACTACTTCTGCACAGCGCAGCCTCTAACTGTACCACAGCATCTTTGAGGAGATGTTTTTCAGCCTGGTGCTTGTGCTGTTATGGGAGTAGCCGTTCTACTAGAGCAGGCTGTATTTAGCTTCTTGTGTTGTTTTATTCATACCAGCAAACTGACAAATGCATCCAGTATTTAATAGCTACCTTTTCCTTCAGAGTGTCTAATACAGCACTGTCTCGTGTGACTAGTGACAGACTTGGGAAATCGTTGAGGTCAATGGAATTGTAGCAATGGCCTTTTTATACTAACAACTGCAAGGTTTTATATGTAGCTCTACTGCAGACAGTGGTGGTGATAGCCTCTGCTATAGATGCTGATCATGCTCTTGCACTGAGGTAGGTGATTCACCTGCTGGGCTGGACATCCAGTGTTGCTAGGGCTGGGTGTTGTACTATTGAATCTGACTGTTGGGCTACTGTCCTCTGCAAGCTTGTCTTTATTATCCCTCTTGCACAGGCTGACTGAGCAAATTACAGCCTCTCAAGCACAGCAGAAAGAGCAGCACGTTTGCTACAACTAAAGACCATGCAAAGACTGTTCTCAACTGTGTTATGTTTTGATTGTGGTTTGTTGTTTAGTTATATAAAGTTTGAGAGTAGAATTGCCAAAAAACTACTCTGGATATGTACCTGTTTTCCTTTGAAAACCGTCATTTGAGGTCCTCTTGTATGACTGTTCCTTTCTTACTGAGTGTGATGGAACAGATTTCGCTGTAATAGTGGTGTATATGAAGGCAGCCCAGAGGATCCTGGTACATATGCTAGATACGTTTTTATAGGTTTTTAAGCAGTCATCCAGCCTATCTAGGAAGGCTCTTAAGTCAGTGAAGGAGTCCTGGGGAAACCAAAGACTTTGATAAACTATTTCTCTGCAAGAATCCCAGCCCTAACCAAGGCCCAGCGAAATTCAGAAGGAAGAGTTGTTTTTAGGAAGACTTCTGCTTTGAATCTTATGTGAATTCCCTAGAGGTCATTTCTCCATTGTTTGCTCTAAGGCTATGTCAATACACAGGTGATGGTGTCTCTTCCTTCAACTTATGCCTGTCTGTGTGTCATTTCTTTTTTAAAGCATCGATGAACACTTTAAAACCAGTCCAAAGATCCCAGGGATTGATCTGAACTCCACCAGAGTGCTGTTTGAGAAGCTGATGAACTCTCAGCACTCCATTCTCCTAGACCAGGTATTGCACTTCTGAGGTTTTGGATATTCAGAAGGGAAATTCAAGCTTTGTCCCTCTTCAACACGCTAATACCAGCAGCAGTTTTGGGGAAGGGTTGTATTGTAAATGTAAAGGCCAGATGCTTCATGCTATCGATTGATACTTCTCCATTGTCCTGGTCTGATTATGACCTTCTCAGAGTCTGTTTCTGAGGCTTTTTTTTTTTAAAAAAAGTTTTATCTCATGACATTTAATACTTCAATGTCTGCTGAAATGAATTCTGTGTATGTTATATTTGTAAACAATCACCATGAATCTGTCAGAATTTGAGTGCTTTATGGTTGTATAATTTATTCTGACGTAGAGGATTTCTTTCATAAGTGCAGAACTGTGGGATGGAATTGTATATGTTCCCCTTGCCACTTATAGCTATAATATTTACGGCTTGATTTTTTTACTCTGGGTTTGACTTTTTAAATAGGGTTTGCGCATTTCATCAGTTCTTAAACATCATCTACGTTGTAGGTTATCTGTCACCCAGGATAAGCTGTCTTTTTTGTTTTGTTATCCTCTAGATACTGAAGAGCTTTGAAAGTTTTTTGATTCCTCAGCTGTCCAGCTCACCACCAGATGTTGAGGCAATGAGGATCTATCTGATTCTTCCTGAATTCCCACCCTTCCAAGACTCCAAGTATTACATCTCTTTAACACTTCCTCTAGCAATGGCAATTCTGCGCCTAGATACCAACCCCAGCAAAGTTCTTGGTAAGAGTCTGTCATTTAAGATGTGTGTTGCTCTTAGTATCCTGCTGGGACATAAAGTCTTGCCTTTAGATTTCTCAGTCATGTGTTTGTGTTGGTTAAGATGCTTGTTGTGGTATCCAAGTTATTGAGTCACTTCGAATAGTCTCATGTCTCCTTTGAATAGAAAATTCTGTTACAATGGCTGCAGTTGGGTATAATTTGTGATGTTGTTATGAATCAGTTTCCTATAAAAAGCAACTGGGAAACAAAAGGACTCAAGGAGTCCTCCCACCCAGAACCTATGTTCCCATGTAAAAGAATTAAAAACATAAAATTCAAATTTAAACATGAACTCTGAGGAAATGAAGAATGTGCCATACAGGTAAGATATGGGAAGTTAATTATAATAGTGTAAAACATATAAAATTTATGGTGGTGTGGATGATAAATGATAAAGAAAATTCAACTTAAGAATTGTTTTAATTTAGAAGTAGAATATAATTTCAAAGAACATTTACTAGGGAGGTTAAACTAATTTACCTTATCTACTTTACCTACATTCCGAGATTCAGTTCCAGATAAATTTACATGCCTCTATGTAAACATAGATTTTTGTGTATTGTGAAGATTAAATCATACTGTTCACTTTAGAATATCCTTTCTTTATAAGGTAAATAAAAGAATATACTAGATAAAATATGAAGTTATTTTGTCCTTTATAAGACATGGAAAACCCTATCAAGCTGAACTCTTCAACTCTTCTCACACTTCTGAGTCTTTTTTTCCTATGAACTTATTTTAGACTAAACAGAACATATGCTGCTTAATGATTGCTACTCATGTTCTTGTTATCTTATTTTGTTTCGTAAGGCTGTCCTGTACCATGTTTTGTACTTGTCTCATATTATCATGTAACATGCTGTGTGATGCATTCAGACCTCCAGAAGCATCACTCCAATAAGTATTTAAACTTAGTGATTTTTAATTTTTTTAATTAATCAAAGAGGCTTTGAATGCAAGTTTCTTCCTCTACTCAAAGTAGTCCACTGCATACAGAAATGTAGAGGATTCTCATGCTTTTGCCTGTCAGAATCTATTGTGTTGACACTTGAGGGGATAAATTGATGTTTGTTTCTAACAGTTGACATGATGGTTTCCTAAGCTCCAGCTCCTACTTTGCATATTGGATTGGTTCTAGCAAAGAAGCTAGTAGTCAGGGTCCCTTCAGAGGAGACGTAAGGGTTACTTGTTCTTGACAAGAAAGAAATGAGCCTTTATAAAGAGGGGGAGTTAGACCTTTAGTGCAGACATAGCAGGAGACACGTGACTCCTGCTAGAAAAGTATGTGCTACTACAGAGAATTGCCCAGGGAACTGTTTTCTTATCACTCATGAGAGACAACTGACATAAGATTACAGTATCTTGAATACCAAACACTTGAAACAGTGTCTTGAATTGAAGGTTGAAAAGCCTCTAATTCATGGTCTCACTCTGATCAGGGATTGGGCTGGGTAGTGACTGGGGTGGTTGTATAAGAGTGGAAAGGGAGGAACTTTTCAGTTTGTGGTATTTAGATGAGTTGCTGCCTCACTTTTCTGTTGCTACAGTTAAGACAGTAATAGGGAAGTTTTTTGAAACGGTATTTGGGTGTATTTCCTTATTTTAGCAGTTACTCTGACCTTTCATTCAGGTTTATATCTTTGTCCTCTGCTTTCCAGATAACTGGTGGTCTCAAGTGTGCCCGAGATATTTCCTCAGGCTTGTGGACCTCTATAAAGGCGCAGTGGTTTACCTCCTCAGTGGAAGAAAGACACTGTTGATCCCAGTCCTGTTCAGCAGCTACATTACAGCTGCTCTCAGACTTCTGGAGAAACTCCACAAGGTAAGAGGAAAGGCTGTGTGTGTGTTGTCTTAAGACGATTCAGTCTTATCGGCCCTTTGCCAATTGTCAGGGGCAGAGTGGTCATAGCCCTGGCTTGTGAGCTCTGTCATTTCTGCCAACACGTCGTGAGGGAAGGATGCTAGTGGTTTTCCTGAATTCAAGGTACTTGAAGATCATTTAGGGCTGTCTCAAACACTGCCATTGCTGAGCCACCGGACTATGTGCGCTACAGCATCACAAATACCTGTCCCTTGATGGTCTCTGCTCCCACTGTGTTGGTGCTGGGTGTCTCGGTGAGGAGGAGAGGGAACTAAAATTAGTCAGAAAGAGGTTTATCTTGATTCTTCTTGGTTTGTACTAAATATGTAAAGGATCATGTGTTTTTCTAAGACTTTTTGGGTCCTGTTGCAAGCTGCTATGATTGATTTTATGAAAGCAAACCTCCACGTTCTAGGAAAGTGCTGAATATAACCATATGTTAAAAACCATCTGCTTTCTTCACTAGGTAAATCAGAAGGTGAAACATGTGGAGTATGATAAGTTTTATATCCCAGAGATTTCCAGCTTGGTGGATATTCAGGAGGATTATCTTATGTGGTTCTTGCATCAGGCTGGAATGGTAAGAGGTTTTAAGCATAGTCATGAAACAGCTGTTCATGTTTGTGTCTCTGGTTGTATTTTCAATATCCTTAATGAGGGTGTAATGTATTCAGTATAGAAGCATCTGTCTGTTAAGTCTCTCAGATTTGGGAACTCAGTGGCTTGACAAAACTGACTTAAAAACAAGGCTGTCAGAAGAGTTGGAGCTAACAACATTTAACTAATGCAACAATCTCTGTGATTATTCATGTGAATTTCATTCAATCCTTGCACAAGGGGATTAATTCAGTCACTGGATCCTTGTAATATAATCGAGACCTCAGGAGCCAAGTCCTATATTCTAAAATTATAATTTTTACCCTTTACTTCTGCTGTTTAGGCAGGTATTGTGAATAATGTAGCCAGTGATCTTAAAAAGTTGCTCTGTAAGAGGAGGCAGTGTGGCGTTCTGGCTAGGGGACTGAACCAAGCCTCACGAGATGTGGGTTCTATTCCTGGCTCTTCCAATAACCTGCTGGGTGATCTTGGGTAAGACCCTTCACCTCTTTTATGTCTCACTTTCCCATCTGTAAGAAAGGAGTTAACTAAACTGAGGGCTGGAATATGCTGTGTGGGAACCCAGTGAGATTATGTAGTTATGGCAAGGAAGGGAATCCCAAGTGTGAGAAAACACCAAAAATATCTACCCGAGGGATGCTGCAAGAGTACAACCTGACTGTAGTGATAATTTTTTGTGTGTTTTAATGGACTTTCTAAATGTTGTCTGTGCTGTGACCCCCATCCCCTACTTTCCATCATTTAAATAGTACTGCTGTGTGCTTACTTTTAGTGAGCAGAGCAGTAAAATACTGACTCAAATTTATGTAAGCAATAGTTAAAATTGTGTTAATGTGGCTAATTATGAGTAATTTGCATTGCAGGAGTGTTCTTGTGTGGCCATGTTGTGGCCGTATGCTTTCTCCTGTTCATCATATGGTTTTTGCCTTGGGGTGGTTTTTTTGCTTTTCTTCCTAAGAGTAAGTTCCACCTATGGCAGGCTAACACAGGCTCCTGTGCCAGTTAGTCCTCTGAGTAACATTTGGTGTTCATGTTTTGAATTATACTTGTGCATTTTCTTGAGAAGGAAGTTCCCAGGCTTTTCTTTAAGAGGAAAAAATGGGTCGTTGGTCCCAGAGGAGAATTTATTTTGTGACACCTTTGAACCAATCCATCAAAAAAAATAGAAGAGACAAAAATCAAAAGAGTAAAAGATTTTCATGTATCTCTTTTTCTTTCACAGAAAGTAAGGCCATCTATCATGCAGGTAAGAAAATTTCTTTTTCATGACTTTTATTTTAAAAAGTGCTCTGGAAGCTGTAGATAGGAACCAGTCTGCCTGCCTTTCTTGCAGGATGCTGTGACTCTCTGTTCTTACCCTTTCATCTTCGATGCTCAGGCTAAGACCAAGATGTTACAGACAGATGCAGAACTACAGATGCAGGTAATTTTTCTCCCAATTTTCCTGACACATTTCTTTTTCTCTGCCTTTTCCAATGGTGCCTACATGGAAAAGATGTCAACTGGGAGTTGGTGTGTGCAACACATTGTTTCCATGATGCAGGAGCGTAGTGTAGCTGAAGAACCTCTCTGGCCTGGAAATTGCAGGGACAGTGCTTGGTGTCTTCCTCTTCAAAATGTTTGGTAGCATCAGAACTGCCAGATGTGCACGCGATGAAAATTTAAACTATATAGGGAAGGAATAGTTACACATTTTTGATAGTCCAAGGATGAGAAGTAAGGTGAGGTTTCAAATAGATGAGCTTTAAGACTGGAGAAGTAGACAAACTTCCTGGTAAGTGGACACTTTGTTTCAAGTTCCTGTCTGGTGCAGGAGTGGTTGTTACTTCTCACATTGAGCAGCATCTGTTGTCAGCAGCCCACCCCCCCTTTTGCCGTGAGGGGCACAGACCCACGGTCCTCCAGGAGTGTGTTGAGAACAAATGTTCAGCTCCAGCACCTTTACACGGTAGGTGGCAGCCAAGCCAGCTCACAGCCAAGCTGTGACAAGGGCAGCCAGCCTCTGTGCCAGTGTAAATGTCCCAGTGCCAGGCATTGCTGGGACACAGGTGCCTCTCAGGAGGCACCTGAGAGAGGCAAAGCATTGGACACTGACTGCTCATCCGGTACAGCTATTCTATGGCTGCTTGAGCAGATAGCCTTCAGCAAGGCTGAAGAGGCTTGGTCTACACTGAGATACTGCAATCACCTTCTGCTTTCATTTTGTCACCCTCTTGCACATGTTTTTAGCTGCCTGTCTTGTGAGCAGTGCACCGCTGAGAGGAGGGTGTTGACTTTATCTCGGCAGAACAGCAGATTGGTAAAGGTTTTGTTACCCAAGAGATAGGATCTTTATGAAGACAGCCACTTAGTGGCCAAAGAAACCAATAGTTCTGTGACTGCTGGAAGAGAGGAAGCCTGGTTTCTGGTGGATTTCAGTCTCAGATTTAACTGACTTTTCAACTGAATTTTCAAATGCGAATTTCCCATTTACTGTGGACAGTGCATGTGTGGTCAAAGCTTTGGCTGGACTTTGTGTCTTGCCCAACTCCAGGAAATCCATGTGGTTGAGGGCTTTGAATTACATGTGGTGGGTTCCCCTGGTGCCTTGCCAAATGCCTTTGCCAACTGGCTCCTTTTAGCATTGCTTTCCTTCATGAACTCTCTGACTCTTATCAGGGTGTGTTCATACTGAGTTTCTTGACTCAGTAAGAGCATGAATAAAGACTCTTCTTCCAACCCACCTGCCTAATGTTTAAAAAAAGCATTCAGTAATTTGATCTCTGTGTTGTTCAAATTCGGTATATCAATCAGTGGACTCAGAAGGTAGGCATACAGACTCACACATTTGTACAGAGTGAGCATGTCACCCCTTTAACCCTGGGGAAACCAAAATAAAAACATACGGCAGAAAGGAACATCAGGCATATAGTTGTTAACTGCTTTCCCTTCATAGGAAGAAAGGAGCTGAGTAGCAACTGGTTTTGACCCCTCTTTTATTTGCAGGTTGCAATAAATGGTGCAAATTTGCAGAATGTCTTCATGCTTCTCACCCTGGAGCCTCTGCTGGCCAGAAGCCCTTTCCTAGTACTTCATGTTCGCAGGAATAACTTAGTTGGTGATGCTTTAAGGGAGTTGAGCATCCATTCAGACATTGATTTGAAAAAGCCTCTTAAAGTAAGTTTTTGCCATATCTTTAGCACCCTTTCATTTTCATTTCACATTACCACTTGACCAGTGTGCAGCAGCTTCTCCACAGGTGTAGCGCACAGGAACACTGATCTGATCTCTTCTGGCTCCTGGAGTGTTTTGGCAGTGGATAGTTTACAGGAAGGCAAGCAGGAGGTTTACTCTCTTCTCCCAGGGCATCTAGTGTGCAAGGGGCAGTGGTGGAAACATTTCTATGATACTATGCAGTCTCTGTTTTGTCCTTCTGCAGGAACAGGTTATTTTAAATAGGACCTGTTTATCTCTGAGATTTTGCTACAATGTTCAGTAGCTGCTGTCATGTTTCTGCTTTGGTTATTGGGACAACAGGTGGTTATCTGTGATTTGCATAAGGAATGAAACTTTTTCAAAATATATAGTTTGCCACCCTCTGTTCTCTTTCTGTCCCTGCAAGCAGAGCACTGAAACAAGCTTGTGAGTTGGAATGTGTTTGGGCATGTTAGACAAATTGCTTTGCCTGGCCTTCAGTTAGAAAGGTGTCTGATTCACTCAGTCTGAGCCCTGCATCCCTGTTACTGACCTATTTTTTGTACAGGTCATCTTTGATGGTGAGGAAGCTGTTGATGCTGGAGGAGTGACAAAGGAATTTTTCCTGCTGTTGTTAAAAGAACTCCTCAACCCTATTTATGGCATGTTCACTTACTACCCAGAGTCAAACCTCCTGTGGTTTTCAGACACGGTAAGCCCTTGCCCTCTGTACATGCATGTTGGAATAATATGCTGCATTTAAATGACAAGGAAGTTAGTAGCAAACTATGGGAAAGAAATTATCTTCTTCTCTTTTCCACCTATGATACAATGTGAGCTCTGTTTTCAGTTAGTGTAAATAGTTCCATTAGCTTTAGTAGAAGGGTGATGGCTGTGCCTGTTAAGGAGTTGGCTCTCTCTCTTTATTCTTATCCCATAATAAAACTTGTATTAAGGGTCAGATGACATTTAATAGAACTCTTATTATCATGAATGTGACAGTCATGTTCTGTTTTACAGAACGAGAGGTTTAGGTGGTAATGACATTAGAATTCTGTGCCTCCCTTGCTGTTCACATAATTGCAACCAATCCACTTAGTCATGCATCACTATCACCTTCAGGATCTAAACTTGTTAATGCTTTATGTGTGTAGTAGGAGATTGGTTTTGGAAGAGTGTGGAGCGCAAAATCTGTACGTGTCAGATAGCATTATGCTGGAGATGGTGGTTTATGTAATTTCCTTCACCTTCCTAGGTAGCAAGATGGGAAGTGATGTTGTCAGTCTTCCTCTAAGGTGCCTTCTTCCTAATTTATTAATTATATTGTACAAGGAAATCATATGGTACCTTTTGCAACTTGTAAACAGTGTTACAGAGCAATCACTTCTCATGTTACTGCTATAAAATGAGTCTTCTGACACTTAGAGTAATGACATTGTAAGCACTGAAACAAGTCATGTATTTAGAACATTTAACAAACATAGGCAGCCAGTCTGGGACTGATGTACCAGTGTGAGAGTAAACATGCAGAGAGTGTAAGGTTGTATGCCAATACCTTTGCTGGTATATTTGCCTGGGTGTCACTGTGATTATGCATAAACTAATAACAGAAAATAGGATGGGCAATAGGGAAGGAATTAACACATTTTCTTGCAGTACATAGGCAATAAACATTGAAGCTTTGTTAGTGTCTAAATGCTGAGATACGTAAAATGGAAATAAAAGGCAGGTGAGGTGGAAAGCAGCCGTTGCTGTTTCCACAGCTAATCATGGCTTACAAGAGTAATAGTGTGGCTTCTAAATCTTCATTTCTGTCCCACACTCCAGCAAGGTATTCACAACCAGACTGGCGCTGGCTTCTTAGTGCATGGAGTAAAGGGTACTGTGTATTGCAGCAGTGACAGTGTGTCTCATCAGGATTTCTCTGTGTGGTTTTGCAGTGCTTTGTAGAACACAACTGGTTTCACTTGATTGGCATCATATGTGGTCTTGCAATATACAATTTCACAGTGGTAGACCTTCACTTTCCCTTGGCTCTGTACAAAAAACTCTTGAACGTGAAGCCCTGCCTAGAGGATTTGAAGGAGCTGTCCCCTACAGAAGGAAGGTATGAAAAACAAAATTTGCAGCTTTTTGGGGAAGGGAGAAGCTGAGAACAAGAAATGCCGAACTAGGTAAAAGCTGATCAATAAGCACCTCTTGATCCTTTTGAGTGACTGATTCATTTGGGGGACTGTTATCCTAGCAAAGTATATGAGCCGGTACTGAATTTCGTGTACAGCTTCTCTCCCCACAGGCTATCGGATCCATCTGCTTAGGCTCTAACCTATGTACCTGTCCTCCTGTCCCCCAGAAACAGGGTGTCAACACCGCCAGAAGATACCTACCACACCCCTTCGAGGACAGTGCTAGGAGCCTGTCCCTCCACTGTGTGGTTTGCATGCATGATCCCAGATCCTAGCCTCAGCCTTTCCTCTCAAGCCAGGCTTGGTTTAGCAAGCAGAGGGGCTGCATCTCTTATGGTGTAGCCATGGGTGGGAACTATGTATAGCATTGTGGATCGTCCCAGGCCTGAACCAGTATAGCTCTGACCTGTTCCCAGGCCAGGAAGCAGTTGGAGTGAAGGAACTACTTTTTCTAAATGGTGTGTTGAGTCTTTCTGCCTAATTGCATGGACATATTGGTTCCCTCTGACAGTGAGAAGTTAAGATCTCTCTGACTGCTGTCTTATTTTTGTTTCTGATTTGCCATCTGATTTATCTGCACAGAGTGACAGCTGTATTTTACACTAATGAGGTAAAATGCCAGGAATACAGCAGCAGGATTTTGAGGGGTAGGAGATTATTTTCTACAGGATGGGGACATAATCCACCATCCTCTCTGCCTCCACTACCTCAGACCTTTATGTGGTGTTGATACAGAACTAGAACTTAAGAACTAGAAATGTAGTTCTGTTCTAAAGGCAGGATCATTAAAGGTGATCCATGTACTAGGTAAGTGTGGACTACAATAATAATTTCTATGGACTAGCATTTTTCCTGCTTCTGACAAAGCATTTCTTTATTTGAGGTGTATTTCTTTCTTACTGCTTCAGGTGACTCAGATTCTCTCTTGTACTCATATTACCCAGATGTATGATGCTGTTTACTTCTGCTGAATTTGTTTTCTCTGATAGATGT
>NW_008692692.1:0-2402 GCF_000695815.1 Acanthisitta chloris | reverse complement strand
CTACCTGTTATGTAGGAGTCTTCAGCAACTTTTAGATTACCCTGGGGAAGATGTAGAAGAGACATTCTGTTTGAATTTTACAGTAAGACATACTTAACATATCAACTTTGTGATGGTTTTGGTACAATCGAGGCCTGTCTATTTATTCATGTGTATTATAGTCTATTCCGCATGCTAATAGCACATACCCCATGTTAATGTTAAAATGTTCTTTTCTGTCAGCTCCCTTGTTCTTTTGTATGTGGTCCTGAAAACTGAGCTATTAAGTTGATTAAGTAGAGTGTTTTTAAAAATAGCCTTGTTGTCACTGTGGCATGTGCCAGAAGCTAACTTCTCATGCTAGATAGTAAGAGGTAGATTCCTAAATACTCCTTGAAAATGGAAGTTAGGTTTTGACATCACTAGGTCAATGCTAAGACAATTTAGAATTTCCCTCGCTGTCCTAATATTAATAGTTTTTAACTTGAACGTTTATAGTTTGTGTACTTAGTCATATTTTTTTAGAAACAAAATGCTGAAGACATTGCTTGGAGACATACTGATGTAGTCAGCTTTCCTGTGCTGCTGCAGCAATAAAAGAAGTTTTTATAGCTAAATGCAATAGTTTCTGTTATACAGGGGAGATTCCCGGAAATTAAGAGTTTGATCTTGATGTACATTGTAATGTCAGGTACAGCCCTCAACACATGCAAACATTTAGGACCTCCCAAAGAGAAATGGCATTGTTCTCCAGATGTGTTTTCCTCTGACTTGGGCAGAGTAAGAGCTTCCACGTTTCAATGTCTTTGCTTCAAAGTACTAATGCTCTAACAGGTTGTGAGTATTGGGTTCATCTTGAGTTTTTGGCTCTCTGTCCAGGGCCTGCTTGGAGTAAAAACAAGGTGTTAGGAAACTGCTATTTATGGTGAAGAGCCTTGCTGAGCTAGGAGAGTGGTGTCCATTTCCTTGTTTCATAAATTAGAGCACATAAAGTCTCTGAGATCAAACTTAGCCGTGGAGTGAGTCAGACCTGGATCTGACTGTGTCTCCGGCAGGACAGAGCTGAAATTCGGGATGAGGTAATGAAGCCATAGTGATGATAATGCAGACCTTCTTCAAAGGATACCTTTGAAGAAACACAAGAGCCTTTTCTCCAAATTCACTTTTTCATGCCAAAGGGCATTCTTACTCTTTCTTGCATTATATACTGCATAGTCTATAAAGACATACAGACATATCTGCTAAAACTTTGACACGAATAAATAACTGATATCCCAAACCTTGAAATTAATAACTCATCTTGCATCTCAAAATCTGAGCCTCTTTGATGTATAGCAACTTGAAAATTGACCACTTTGCATTTATTCCAGGTAACCAGTCAATGTACTGATATAGATTTGTGCTGGTGCCATCAAGGCCAGGCAAAAGCAGGAAAATGTCTGTGGTCACATTAGCTTCCAGTGAGAGCAGATGAGTTAAGCTACAGAGCTTCTGTTAAAAAAAGGGAGTCCTTTTTGTTACTAGAGCATGTGGGCTTAGTCCAAAACAATTTTTTAGTTATCAGTCTCTTGGTTTTTTTCCCCACAGGAAATTTACCTAAACCAGTAACTTTCTTTCTTTTTGAGTTCACACTGAGACTTAATAGCAGTCCTCCAGCACATGTAAGTGATGGAAGGTGGTGGAGCACTCAGGGCACTTGGAGAAAAGAAAAGAAGTTTCTGCATATGCCTTTTTTTTCTCTGGCACACTCTTTACATGCCAGTCATCAACTGTGAAATAGAACCCTGCATCTTTCTGTGGGAATATGGCTTGGAAAGTACTTCTGGTAAAATTAATTTCCTGTTTTTTTTATAGATCTGCAGGGAAAGCTATGGTGTGACAGAGCAGAAGAACCTGATTGAAGACGGAGATAAAATTCTGGTGCAGAAGGACAATAGGCAAGTGGGGCATACGTGGGGATGGACTCTGTTTGTGGTGAAGTCAGGTGCAATACCACAGAAAACTTGGCTGAAGTGAAATGTGGGAGAGAACTAGAAGTCACTGTGAACAAATTCTAAGACCAGTTGTTCAAAAGATACCAGGCAGTAGTAGCACTTGAACAGAACACAAGTTGTCATCACTTTCCACTAATGTTTGGAAAACGTCCCACACACTTTTGGATGGACATCGTCCCTACAAAGGGCCTTTGTATATACCCTTGACAGTTTTCTCATTTTAAGTAGAGTTTGAAACATGATTTTGGCCCCTGAATGTTAACATCCCTGATGGCTTGTTTGTATTCTAAATTCTGGAGCTGGAAACACTTTACATTGAGGATGCCTGATGGAGAACCGTCATAGAATCATAGAACCGGGTTGGAGAAGACCTCAGCGATCATTGAGTCCACCCTCCCGTTCTTATTAGACCATGGCACAAAGTGCCAC
>NW_008692691.1:325-587 GCF_000695815.1 Acanthisitta chloris | reverse complement strand
CCCAGTGCCACCACTAACCCCACTCCCAGTACCCTGACCGCTCGCACCAGTGCGGCGTCGCAGAGCGCCAGGAGCCGTGCCCTGTGCTGGGGGGGCAATTCTGGGGGGGGCACATTGCGACCACTGGGGGAGAGGAAGAGGAGGGGGCACAAATTGTGGACGAAGCAATGATGGAAAAAGATGTTTGGGTCGGGGCAGAGACGTCGGATGAGACCCCAAAAGCGAGCGCCGCTCACCTCGGCTCGAGGACAGTTCAATCCCA
>NW_008692691.1:0-232 GCF_000695815.1 Acanthisitta chloris | reverse complement strand
TGGGTCGTTTTGGGTGTTCTTGGGGGGGTTTTTGGACCTCCCCGACCACCCCCAACCATTCTCGTACGTGCCAGGCTTCACCAAAGGGTACCTAGGGGGGATAAAAGGGGGAACAGACCATGGGTATTCCCAGAAAGAGCTCCTGGGAAAACTGGGAGTAAGGGTTGGTGTTGCTTGGAGAGACCCTGAGTAGACCTTGGACATCCTCTGGGCATCCCTTGGAGACCCCCTG
>NW_008692690.1:15937-30589 GCF_000695815.1 Acanthisitta chloris | reverse complement strand
TGCCCGTGCCTCGCGGCCGCTCGCCCGGGGCCGCAGAGCTTTCGCTGGCCAAATGATCGTGTGGCGGGGGTTAGCGCCGAAAGGAGCCGCGTGGCATAAAGTGACATTTATAATTGATTAAATTCCAAAGTAAATCTGTTTATTATCAGGTCTGTAAGCCGAAGCAGTAAGGCCGGCAGTGACGGCACAGAGGCACAGCCATGCAAACAGCATGGGCAGAAGCCTGAAGGGAAATGCTGCGTGCTTCGGGTGCTCATCCCACCTCCCAAAGCTACAGATGGGCACAGTTCTGGATAACTGGCTTTGGGAAAGTTTTCGTTTCGTTGCTTGTTTTGTTTTTTAAAACATATTTTCCTTACAAAGCTAGCATCCACGGGGTCAAAGCCGAAGCTGTGACCCTGCAGCTGCATTTAGTCCAAGGCTTGCACCCTTCCTTACAAGGGCATGTAGTGACAGCACGAGGGGCAATGGCCCCAAACTGACAGAAGGCAGGTTTAGATTAGATATTCGGAAGAAATTCTTTCCTGTGAGAGTGGTGAGGCACTGGCACAGGTTGCCCAGAGCAGCTGTGGATGCCCCAACCCTGGCCAGGCTGGATGGGGCTCTGCCCCATGGCAGGGGGGGTGGAATCATATGATCTTCAAGGTCCCTTCCAACCCAAACCGTTCTGTGATTCAATCAAACCGCACTACTGCGCTCCATGGTGATTTGCTCTCCGTCCTTCAAGTCAGACAATTGCCAAACTGAGAACTGGAAATTAACAGGTCAAAGCTTTCCTTCACTCACCTTCATAAATACCCTTTTATTTTATGGCATTTATGAGGGTGAGTGAGGGCGATAAATAGGGTATTTATGTGTTATGTGATGAATACCTCACGGGTATTTTTATGTTGTTGTTAAACTACTGTTCCCAGCTGAAAAAGTTGTGTAGAAGGGCACAGTCCTATTTTTTAGGCTATGTGACAAAAGCTCCTCTTTACACCCTCAAAGGAGCAACGAGAGACAATGGCAAGAGGAGGGCCCCAGCTAACACCCTGCCCGAGCTACTCTCAGGCCCATCACAGAACCATTAGCACATCAAAGACCTAATTTTCACATACCCGGAGGAAAACAAGGGCACAATGCCAGGTGACAAAGCCAGATTAAGGACTCAGAGGAAGGGACACCCTGCCTGGGCCAGTCCCAGGGGAGTCACCGGTCCCACTGTCCAGGTGTGAAACCCATCATAATGCCAATGGCTGGAGCGTCTTAGAGACTGGGGGAGAGGTGGTGTTGCAATACAGGATGCAGGGGGAGAGCATTTTGGGATTGCAGGGGAATTACTAAGGGATATTTAGAACAAAGAGGATATTTAGAACAAGGGAAACAAAGAGGGGAGAGGGAGAGATGCGGGGAAAAAAAAAAAGGGACTGTTGCATGTGAAGTGTTGGCTGGCCAGCAAAAGTATCTAGCCTTACCCTGCACTTGATTAGCGCTGTTTGCCTTATCTTGTTATTAAATTATATTTCCAACTCTTTTCCTTGGTGAAGTGCCCTCTGTTTGGGGGTGATGTGTTGTGTATGGAGGTCTGAGTGCCAGCTCACAGGGGCCCATATGCCCAGGGTGCAGGTGAGGGTATAAGCACTAATAAAGACCCACCCAGGTGAAGTGGCTTAGGAGCGTGTAAGAGAGGAGCTGCCAATCGAGGCACTCCAACAGTCCCAGCCAGCTGCTGGACAGACCATGAGGTCTGGGGGTCTATAGGGATGAGAACCACTGGTATCTGCTTGTCTCTAAAGGTGAGGCTGTATCAGGTTGGCTACCAGAGGGACCAGGGGAGTCTCGGCCAGCTGTGAATGCAGGTGGGTGCATGTGTGTGTGTACCAGTAACAGGAATGGGGCTGCAGCCTTAGTGCCAGCATCAGCGAGACTGGTATCTGGGGTCAGATTGTCTTAGCCCAGTTCCTAGATCACGTTACATATCACTTATCACATTTACATATATGCATAGGTCCCATTATTGGACTTTCATTCTGTGAGGCCACTGATGCTGTTTGTGTTTGTGTAAATGCATCATGTGTCTGTGTAGATCTGTGTGGCAACCGTGTATGTATGTGTACATATGCGGTGTATATGTCAGGTTTTATGCATGTGCCTACAGCAAAGACGCGGTCAGCCTTGCTACTGCTTGCACCTGGGAGCAGGGAACTGTGTCAGCCTTGCCTCTGTCAGGCTGCTGGATCCAGCCTAATTCCCTAACACTCTTTGTTTCACTAATCTTGGCTCACATTTTTCTTTTTTCCTATCATATTTTCCATTTATTTGCAAGCACAGCAAACTCCACCTTGAATCCGATCACCCAGGTGTCTCAGACCCTGGCATTAACTCTGGAAATACTAATTTACTGGCTAGTGTGAGAAATTGCCATAGTCGTGAAGGCTCTAGGCATATCCAGATTTCAGGGATTGAAATTTGGACCGCATTCTTCTGAAACGTACTCATTCCTTGTTTATTCGTAACCCACATGAATCTGTTGCAAGTGCTGAGTAATCCAAACTTCAATATTAGATTACATATATACATAGCTACCAGTCCAATTTAGAAGCAATAAGAGTTTAGCTGAAAATTAAATCTCTAACATGTGGGAAGCACTTCTTTATTTTACAGAGTTGGCGAAGTAAGCAGTTATAAGAGACACAAGCTCCAAGTGCATCACCGAACCCCAAATTTCCCTAAGGAATATGGGGAAAATACCCATTCCAGTGAGTTTTGCCCCTGCTTGCTGGTGCTCAGATATTTAGATTTGAAGTTTGCCTGTTCGTCCTAAATATCAGGTTTTTTCTGTCCTGACTGTGTCACCTGCCAAGCACATCATGACTAATTTTTCCAAAGATTGGCTGTTGGGGGAAGTACCTTAATACCTCCTTAGCAGAGCTATCTGATATTGCAAGTAAAACTATTCACCCAGTCTTTTGTGAAAATAATACTCGTATATTATGCAAAGGGCATTAACTGTGCTAGGATGGAGGTCCACTGCATGTTGCCAGTGGACAGCCAGACATAAGATTGCTAAGGGAAGGGCCAGGCAGAACCGGTCCCAGGTAGAACTTGATGCTGGCTGCCCCACATTAAACACCAGTATCCTAACCACAGAGCTATGGGGATTGGGAAAGGCTTGCCTTTTGCTTAACAAGTTTTTTTCTTTTTAGCTTTGAGAACATTTGCATGTCTAAACTAGTGCATGCCAACTAACATTTAATTTCCAGGGAGCTTACATTTTCTGAGGAAAGCTGGTTTAATCAGAGAATCCCTATCTAATATTAAGCAAGAGCCCCAACAATGGGCAAGCCTATTCTTATTTTATCTCAGAGACTGGAGTTGGCAAGTGACCCCACAGAAGCACCTTGCTGTGGATTTTTGGGAATGCCAGTGGAGGTCCAGCAGATACAGTTCTCTGGCAAACACATTTCATATACACAAAACCTTGGCCCAAGGGACAAATGAGGAGAAGGTACCAAAAACTGGGTCCTAAAAAACCCCCATGTAACATTTTTTATCCTGTCCACGCCTCCACAACCTAGTGGGAACAGAGACTGATCAACAAGGGTTGATCAGCCACAGGGTCATCACTCTCCTGTCCAAGCTCCTGGCAAGCTATATTTCACCTTACACTACCTGCTTTGTCAAATCTGCCCAACTTTCAGTTCAGTGGTGCTGCCCCATAAGATGAAGCTCTTTCCAGTCACACTCTTTTGCTTCTAAGTTTAGTGAATCCTTTCTCATGTTTCTTCTTATTTTGCCTGGAGAACAAATTCTTCAGAGATAAGAGTAGCAGGGACAAGGAGGATTATTATGCAGTGTTTGCCTTGAGAGCTGATTTTGTGCTTTTCTGTTTGTTGTGTTTATAACAAAAGAGCATTCAGAACAAAGAAGAGAGAATGAAAGCCAGCATGGGCCAAATGCTTCCCCCTCAAGCCATGAGTAACTTTTATTGTTGAGAGGAGATGAGAAGGAGTGGGGGGGAATGGAGGAAAGATAAAAGAGAGAAACAAGGTGATGGGTGGGATGTAGGTTGGCCTGTAGACAACAGGAGGTTAAGAGAGTGAGAAAAGAACCAGTGGATAAACAGAAGGGAAAAACAAAAAGACATGATGAGGGGAAGAAATAAAGCATTAAAACAGATTTGAAGGGCAAGGCAGAGGAATAAAAGAGAAAAGGATGGAAAAGGCAGCAGCAAAATACCAGAGGAAAAAGCATAACCTGTGAATAGACAGAGGATATGAGCACAGACAGACAGGTACAAGAGGAAGTTGCAGAATTACCCAACTAAAAAAGCACAGACATAGCACTGGGGAGATCATGGCATTAAACCAAAGGCACCTTTAAACTCTGCCCTCTACCATGGTGCAATGTAGATTGGAGCTAATGTCTGAAAACTTTGCTAATTAACCTAGTCAATTAATTAAATTACTGAAGTCAAAAGGTTTTGATACTTTAACGATTGCTTGCAAAGGGGAAGTAACCATTGTAAAAAAAAAATCTCCAGAAACCAACATTTAGCACTTTAAAAGTGATTCACAAAGAGGAAGTAACATTTATTAAAAGAATGAATAGTTCTACAGAAACTTAGAGCCGTGAACAGTAGCATCTCATTGAAAATTCTGTTTCCTCTACTTATCTTGGTGATACACGAGAGACATGACAACAACCAGAAAGTCATCTAAGGCTTCCTGGTCCCACTTCCTGTGGCACTTCAAACCTCATCCTCTTCTTTTGCTCTGATTGGAAAAAGACTCCTCACCGGCATCTAGGCCATAAGCCTGGGGTTTTTTACTGATTGATGTTGCCTGGGAAACCAGGCTTTCTAGCAAGGAGAGGAGATACTTACCCAGGCATTTGCCTTTTTCTTCTGCTATTTATTTATTTTGTTTTACTCTAACACTGGTCCACATCTAAGAATAGCAATAATTAAGTGCATGCATGTGACTCACAGAGAATGCTGTAAATATATTTTTCTATAAGCAACTGCCCTTCTTATGATCTTTCTGAGTTTCTGGCTCCTTTTTTTTTGTTTGTTTTTTGTTTTTTGTTTTTTGTTTTTAGAATGTACATGCAACAAGTGAACTACATCTGCAGTTGTCCCAAAGACCATGTCCCAGTCCTGGACTGGGATGCTGCAGCAGCTGGGGTAATGGAGAAAGCAGCAGAGCTGTGGTGGGAGCTCAGGGGTGAGCTAGCAGGAGGCTAGACTGTGGTGAGGGCTTTTTTATATATATCAGCCACTGCATCTCACTGTGGTTTTCTCCACCCCGAGCAAGAAACTGAATTCGAAGGTCAGTGTAGGAGAACAAGCTAGCTAATGAAGTTCAATTAAAAACCATCAGCATAAGCAGAGAAAAAAAGAATTACCAAGTAGTAAAATTATAATTTCCTAGCCAAATCCTGAGCAGCAGCATAGCAATATGAAGATACACCCCGTTCAGGAGAGTGGTTAGGCTGGAGGTCAGTTCATGAGGAGGCCTGGAGAGAAACAAAGTACAGGATAGAGGGAATTAGGGTTGCCAGTCAGCTGAGACCCCCTTCCCTCTTTTTCCCGAGGGCTGAACAGTACGTGCATAAAGACTGGGTTGTTTTTGATGAGTCTTCACAAAACTAATCTTTGCTTCCTATTTCTCAAGAAAATACTATATTCAGATGGAAAAATGTTAATTCTTAAAGCGAAGGGAAACAATTTTCTCTAGAAGATACTTAAAAAAAAATCCTCTCTTTGGTACGTGCAGGGCACTGTGCCAGTCTGATGAAAGGATGATGGGAAGTTTGATGAATGCAGCTAGACAATGTTCTCTAGCTGCTTAACCAGCTGCAGTGCTTCAGTCACAGAGATACCGATCAGAAAGCATAGGCTTCCTCACAGAAGCATTTTATGCCTAGCCTGGTCAATCCAGCACCAGTGGAATAGGTGCAATGGAATGCTGCCTGCTGGCACAGGAGCTAGTCTGGGCCTGCACCCCATGGCACGGGGTGGAGGCGTTTCATTAGTGTAGAGCCTTATCTCACGTCCCCATTTAGGCATACTTCTCACACCCCAGTATTAGTAAGAGAAAACTACACCACGCAGGGCCAGCACATACACATACTGTATGCAGAGCTGAATCCACCCACTATACCTACACACTCTCAGCAAATACACACATTAAAATACATATATTGATACAACAGCTCAGACATACAGACACACAGACACACTGGGCACAGGCAGGGCTGTGGATTCACAGACACCATTTCTAGAGGCATTTCTCATCAATCTATGGTCTGCTCCCAGGTACCTGGCCCAAATCACACAACATTTTCCAGCAACAGAGTGAAGGGTTGTAGCCTGAGGCAGAGGGGAGCAGAGACTGTGAAAATGGCTTACTGATATCACATGTGACTACAGCAGCAGGAGTCACAGAAAAGAAACAAAGCCCCTGGCTAACCCTTCTCCACTCCCCTCACTGTTGTAATCTAAAATTAGCTGGTGTTGAGCTGGAAACACTCAACAGGATCTGAGCCTCCCCCTATTCCTAAGTGGCTTGTTTCACCTCGTGGGCTAAACAATGGCTAAGCCAGTCCAGCCCACCGGGGTTTATCATTCCTCTCCCAGCAGGAGATGCTCTGAGCTGCCCTGTGGCAGTGTTCCCCTCTCCCCCCAAGCACAGCACCCCACACTTGCTGCTCAGTAGCCAGGAGCACAAGGAGCAGCCCGTGCAGGACAAGAAAGGGGGTGACTGAAAGAGTGCTCCAAAACACTGCACACCACTCCTGTGCCAAGATCCAGGCAGAGCAGATGAGGAAAGACGAGATTAAACCTGCCTTTAGGAAGAGCTGCCTTATGCAGCCAGTCCTGCTCTGCACTGCAGCAGGGTCAACCACCCGAAAGGGGTCAGGAGGGATCCCAGCATGCAGCCTCATCATCTCATCCCATCCCATCCTGGTGGTTCTGCCCCATTCCACCTCGGAAATGGGGTGCCAACAAGCCAAGGTGGGTATTTCCCCTGAGCTTCCCCCTCATTTTAGACTTTCCCCTTTCCAGGAGAAGACCACTTATCCCAATTCATGCTCTCTGTCTCTTCTCCAGCCTCCTTTCTCACTCTCCAGTGATGTTGCTCTGTTCATACGAACCTGTCTCACTCTAGGTGCTCCACACACCCTTTGTCCTCCCCCAGGATCATTCTGGCACCCTTTCATGGCTCACTTCCACTCCTACATATACATGTATCTGCTTGCCCCAGGACCTTCCTCATCACTTTGGAAAGTGGAGTTGTTACCTTCAGCTAGCCTAGCTGTGTGAGGATGCTATGCACACAGCCGCTCAGGTGTGTGTCTTTGGGCAGGCAGAGGGTTCTCTGGGGCCTGCTGCATTGCAGTCACATTTCTATATAAAGTATTCATATCTGAGTAACTTTATGTTCTCATACATAAAAAGACACATAATGTGTGTTGTTACATTCCTCTACAAACATTAGCGTGTCTGAGACTACTAGTGCGTGAATTCAGATTAAAACATGTACATGTATGTTCATATATAGATTTATGCACATGCTTTTATTTCTTAGCATACATTTAACTATCATCTTTAGATATTTGCACACATGCTATTTTGTACATACAAAGGTATGTACCTATTCACATGATCACGAGTGTATACATAATATATAGTTGTATTTTTGTTAGGGTTTGCATATCTCTGCTTACTTGCATTCCTGTATCTACTGTATTTCTTTTTATATATATGTATTTCTGCAAACTGGTATTTATCTGTTCCCTGTTTGAAATCCTATATTTTTATTGCTTATTTCTACTGGACACAGTTTGTCCAAACCCAAGTGTTAACTTTCACATTCACAAAAATAAAAGCAAAAGAAATCCTACATGGAAACTTCTGTAGGTAATGAAGGAGGGTTGGATGGTTTGGGTTGTTTCTTTTTTGTGCAAAAAATATCACTCTTTACAGTGATAAGGTCTCAAACCCGGAAAAAGGGAGAGCTTGAACAATAAAGATAAGATTTTGCTGAAAGCATTAAGAAAGTTAATGCTAATAACTAAATCCTCAAAAGAAATCTGAACTTTACTAACCACATGTGAAGGGCAATACTTTTAATATTTTGCATCTACCATTTGCAACAGAGTCGGCCACAACTGCTGCTCTGCACAGCTACCCTTTGTAGCTGTGAAGTGTAAGGAGGGCATCTTTGTACTCCCCAGTGGCAACTCCCAGCAGAGGTTCCTGTGGGAATGACACAGGAGCTGTGGCTGCTCTGGTCCAGGCCTCTCCAGAGAAAGCTCTGGAAACTGGAGAGGTTACAGGCCTGGTTGCATGGCCTCCTTCCAATCCATGGTACTCCAGCAAGAGTCCCCCTCCCAAAATATTTTGTTTGCTCCAAAACAGCTCTCACCGTGTTCCTGTTCCTCAGCAAGGAATAGGTCAACTGCCAAGAGGTCAGGGACCAAGAATAAGCTTAGAGGCAGAGGTGGTTTAAACATCTCTAATACTGAGAAGCTTCGGGTTCAAGTTCCCCAGAGACAACACACATTGTGGGACAGCTGGTAGGAAACAGGCTCAGCACCACTCCATGGCTTCTGGTCTATGACAGCAAGAACATCCATGAAAAAGAATCTGCACCACTTGTTCCAATAGGGGCTTTGCTCTTGGAGCCATTCCTTCAACGGATTGGGGGAGACTGCACAGGTATGTACTGCACAGAAAACACCATCACAGTTGGCTCTGACCCTGCTGCAATCTGCCGGAGCAGACCGGCAGTGGTCAGTGGGGATGAGCTGCCCATCCCACAGCTCCAGGTAGGGCTGAAGTGGTATTCACAGGGGAAGCCACTACACATCTTTCCAGGAGGCAAAGTGCTTGGCCTCAGGTCAGTGCTTCTGCACAGATTTGTTCCAGTTTAATTGACCAGGTGGGAACAGGGTGCACTTTGTTTGAAAGACATTATACTTCTGAATTAGCTCTCCTGCCAAGTCCATTATTGCTCTGCAAACAATGTGGGTATGGGGAAATGCTCCTGGGAAAGCAAGGACTAGATGCACGAGGAAGAGTGTAGATTCCTCTGTTGATGACACAGATAAGTTGAGCTGGCCATTCCCCCACTCAGAAATTAAACTAAATAAATGAGATGGCAAGTCTAGGATAGCAAGGAGCCCTAGGGCAGGGACTACATGCTGGCCAGTCCAATAACCCTGGCTATTGACAGAGCTACAAGAATGGCAATAAAGGGACATACAAAGTGGAAACCACCCACAGGGAAAGCCTGAGGAATCCATCCATCCTTTAAACTTCGTCTCTTTTGCCAGTAGTCTTCTCCCCAGTAAGCAGCAATTTTAAACATCAGTAGTTCCCCTTCTACAAATCTCTGCCCCAGGCTGGCCCAGACACCATGTACCCACTGGCTGAGTGCCTTGTTTTCAGCATGTCATATATCTCTAGCCAGCTCTTGGCACCTCCTGCATTCATGCCTTTTCCCTCTCAGGCCATCTCTCTTCTTTTTCCCTTCTGCCTCTTTCTTGAGTTCGTTTTCATCAATTTGTGGTTTTTCCATCTGCCCTTTTCCCTGTTGCTGTGTCTGTTTCCAAGCAGTGTACATCTTTCTGTACAATTCCTCCAACAAGTATTTCCTTTTTGCCCCACCACACATCAGTGGCTCCTCCTTTCCATGTCTGTGCTCCCCCTCATCACTCCTTCACCCATCGTTTTTCCCTGCCTGTGCCTCCCCTATTCCTCCTCCAGCCTCTGCAGCTGTGATCCCTCACTTCCATCCCAAAGTCCCTTGGGAAAGGATGCCAGGGTCACCACAGGGTTAAAAACACTAGTGGGGGTAGGGAGCTGCCCTTCTCTGTCCTTGATTGGTGTCATCAGCCTTTTGGGAGACAGCAGGTGGCCGGAGGCAGCAGGGCTGCATCCTCATGCAGTCTCTCACGTCCTCAGTGCTTAGGGGAGTGCAGCAGTCCTGCTATCAGCTGCACCAGTGCCAGGCAGGAGGGAGGGAGGCCAGGTAAAGCAGACTTTTTGGCAGACACAGCCAGTACCACGTGTGGAAACCTCAAACATATGAGGATTGAAGGGGATTGATATGGTGAGCAACTGTGCTTTTTAATGCAGCTGGAGCATATTAAGTGTAATGTTCCTTGTACTTAGCTGCTCTGCGGAGGTCCCTTGGTCCCACACGCTGCTCATGTGTTCATCTGGGCTGCAGTGAGGCTCCTTAAGGCCTTCCCACAGTATGCCACGGAGTCCCTCCTAGTAATCCTCACTCTGACCCACCTACTCACACATACATATGTGCACATCTCAGATCCCCAAGCAGCTGAATTTCTAAAGAAATGAATACTTCACAGTAGTCAGTGTGACAGACATCCACCCTGTCGGCAAACCGAATCTCCCTGGCAATGGAGAGTGTGAAGAGACAGACAAAACAGAATTAGATTTTTCAGAAGTAAGAGCAAGGAGCAGACATCTTCTGTTGAGACATCCATACACCCTCCACTTGAAAAATAGTAGGATAATTTATGGAGTAGAAATAAAACATGACAAAACCAAGGAGACCTGGCTGAGTGAGACTGAGTACGGGAATGTTGTGATGTCAGAGACTATGCCTTTGAACCAGTGTCCCCCAGCTGAAGGACTGTTGTGTTATTCCCACTTCTGGTATACAGATAATACTTCTGGTTGCAACCTGACATGGGAAATCTTGCCAGATTCTCAATCTTCAGGGGATCTCAGAACAATATGTCAAGTCCTTCAAAATACATCACTAATTGCACACCCTCCCCCATCCACAAGGTATATACACATATACACCACTTCTGCAGCACAGTAGCATCTGGACATCTCACCTCCTTGTTTTTTCACAGCACCTCATTGAAAGGAGGAAAGAGCCTTTATCAGGTGCTGAACTGAGACAAACAGAGACAAAAAGTATACCCTGTCTGAGATGCCACAATGCTGAGCACTGCAGCATAACCACTTCCTCGGTCCCTTAAATGGAAACAAAGAGCCCAGAAGGAGGAGTGAATATTGCTACTATGGATACAAAAAGTTCCCCGGGGAGCCATAATACAAAATGACACAGAGGAAAACAGTAAATCCCAGCACTCTCCAGGCTACACTGCTGTACTCAGCACTGCTGGGAGGTGCCTCACTTCAGAGGGGGAGCCTGCAGCCTCTGCTTCTCTGAACTTGTACTAACTCCTCTCTTCACTTCTAAAAAAGCAGCTACTAAAGAATCTGCTCTTTCTCTCCATTGACAGAGTAGTTTTATGGTTAGTGCAATACCCCAGAACAAGAGACCAGTGTTCAGCTTCTCCCTTAAGGGACCCATTTTCTACATTCCTAGACATGGTGTTCATGGATCCACAAGTTGCTATTGAAGGACAAACCCACCGCGCTGTTCTGAATGCCTGATTAGGTCCCGTGTGTGGTAGTCCTTAAAATACACATATGCTCTGCCTAATAAATTAAAACATGCTCATGGTGAAAAAATTAGTGAAGCAAATCACCTGCTCTCTGTACCTATGTCAGGTGAGGTAGGAATCAGGCTGCCTCATGCCTCATACCCAATGCATCCTTAATTATTCTTTGTATGGGGACGTGTCCCACTGCCTGACCCACGATTTGCAATCACTAACTTCTTAGGGTCTACACCACTCCAGTTGCCTCTAGTGGTGAGAAGGGCTTCCTGTGGAGACTTTTTTACAAAAACACACTAATCACCACTGCATTTCGTGTCATGTCTGATCTAGTAGGGATGCAAACAGTTTTTTCAGAAATAAAGCAATGACAAAAATTTTTCTCCAGCATATGATAGTCACCGAGTGTGGGTTTTTTTTGAACGTGTTTTTTAAGTGTAGTTGCCTAAACACTGCCTCTATCCCCCTTTGGATTCATGAGCCCCTGTATTGAGGTCTGCCTTAAATAACAAGCACTGCACGAGCTGTCTGTAGAACAAGCAGCTGAACAAAGGGTGGGTGAACTACAAAAAACATTGATGGGAGCCTGGGAACCTCTCTTCAGGCTCTCTTATGCTGTGCGCATAGGTGATGGAGTACAGCCTCTTTAGACCTAATTCTCAATTCCACCCAGTGTCTTGGCACTACAGCCACTGTATCACTTCTCTTCTCCTACTTTAGCTCTCATCTGTTTTTCTAGATCTTCTTGTGCAATACAGTGATTGAGACAGAGAAACAGAAAAAGGGATTAAGAAGGACTGAAGCAAAAAAATAAGGGAAGGAAATATCTATCTAAAGAAAATGGACAGCAAAAGAGAAAAACAAGATGCAGGTTAAGACAATGTAAGAAAGGAATAGCTATGCAAAAGAAATATACTTGTGAAAGGATGAGAATGTAATAAAAATTAAGAAAAGGAGAAACAGAAAAAGAGATAGCTGATATAGAAACATATCTCTTTCTAGTAGGTGATATTCTTCTGACTCTCAGAAATTAGCTGGGTACAAGTTGCATGGCAGTGTACAGGAAGTATGTTCTTACAGTGTTTTGTGTCAAGTGAAGCAATTAGTGCAGCACTGAGTGAGCAGGACAGAACATGTGCAGGATTCCTCCACTACCTGCAGAAGGATTTTCTTGTTGGTTGAAAGCACAGCAAGTCTTCAGCAAGTTGGTAATTTTCAGGTCTTCAAAGTTTCTCTTGGTCAAGAAATATCTCTTAGACTATCCCTGATGTTAAGTTCAGCCTCTTTGTGTCACAAAGGTGCAGGGCATCGCAACCATTCAGCCTACCCTATGCCAAGAATTCAGGTTTCCCTGGGAATTTGGGACCCTGAGCCAAACCACCTTTAACAGGTCCAAAGACTTATCAGATAACACATTCTTCAGCCTTTCAGAAGAATCACTGGATCAGAGACAGAGAAGACAATGTGCTAGTCACATGAGACCCTAAATCCTGAACTGACCTAAAAAGGCAGTGAAGCTCTAAACTCTATGAATAACATATTTATCTGCAACTGATTCCTAATCAAGCATCAATGCAAGATTTCTGGGAACACCTCGAACTGTGGAGTGAAATGTAGTTGTAAAATACATGTCTGGCTACTGTTGCCTTTATCTGAGACAAACAGATGTCCATACAGCAGACCCAAGCCTCCCTGAATACATCCCATTCTGTGCCATGTTCCACATGGAAGCCACTCCCCTGAATCTTCCAGAGTCTACCCCACAGAGCTCAGAATATTGCAGAAACCAACAAATGACACTACTGCTGACATGATCTTCAGATCCTGGAGCCAGCTAGAGATGCATTATTAATAGTATTAATTAGTCCTCCTAACGGGTCCAGCTTAAATCAGGATGACTCTGTAGAAAGCACTGTATGTGTATAAAAAAGAGAGAACTATATCCTGAAGATCTATCTCAAGGCTTACATACATAAGGGAAAAGAACTAGCATTAACTCTGTTTTGCTGATATAGAAATCTGACATGTAGTGATTACATGGTTTGGCCCAAGAAAAGATCTGTGATGGAACCATAAGTCAAACCCCAATATCCAGAGACCCAGACCAGTGCTTCACCAGCTAGGCAATCCACAATCTTCCTCTGGACTGAAAGCAGAGACCATGACACAGGCAGCTGCTAGGTCTGCTAAACAGCAACTACAAGTGCTGTGTGTTCAGTGTTTGTTTTCATTCTAGATTTCATGCTTCTTTACTTACTTGAAGCCTCTGGCACCAGCAAATAATTTCCTGGGAAGGAAGAAAGTGTAGTTATGGATCACAAACCCTCACTTGCCTGCTGGGAATGTACACAGCTGATGCTATCAGGGGAACATACACATGTCAGATTCTGTCCATCTAGCCCAGACCAGAAATGAGAAAATGACCTTCAGAGTCAGGTTCCAAATTTTTGTGCTTAGATGACTGGGAAACTGATATTCCAGTAGGACACTTTTCCTAAACTGGGAAGAAAACCAAAGCCACTCACTGGCTGGTGTTGTACACTAAACTAAGTTAGCGTACAGCCCTTAGGATATTGCCACACAGAACATGAAAGTACTGTTGTGACTGCCTATGTGAGCCTAAACATATTCTTACTTTTTGCTGAGAGGAATAAGAGCTGCTTAGTACTGTGACATTGTTCCTAAGCAGGCAAATTGTTTGCTTCCAACAACCAAGAGAGGACCAGGCTATCACCGAAGAAATCACAACAAAAATGCAACCTACTCTTGCAGCCCTATGGCCTGTTCTTTCTACAGGGACATTCAAAAGGCTAAACCAAACCTTGGTGGCTTGAAGTGCAATAAAAGACCTGCCAGTCACAGAGAATCGACATGACATGCTCAAATACTGTACAACCTTCTCTGTCTCTAATTTTGGCTCCCTAATCACCTAATGTCTGGACCTGCTGTGGCAAAGCAGGTTTATACAAGTTCAACACACTCTGTGGAGATCAACTGTCTCCCCCTGCTAGGCAGCAGGTGTGGACATTTAACCTGCCTAGCCCCTTCCACCCTGCAGTTTTCAGTGTCCAGAAGACAGCAGAGAGGTCATTTTGGGTCTTCTGTTTTCTAGTACAAAAAAGGCTACAGAGATCCAAAAAGATGTGGATGACAAACACACATGGCTCTCAGGGAATAAACTATGTCCCTGTGCCCACTCTCCCCAGTAGGTACCAA
>NW_008692690.1:0-15909 GCF_000695815.1 Acanthisitta chloris | reverse complement strand
CACAGGTTTAGTTGGTGGGCAGTCATATTTCAACTCCCACCAAATGAATTAAAGTGTCTGAAATACCTCAGTGGGGTAACTCTACAGGCAGAATCTCTGATATGGGGACGTTTTCCCTTCTGAATTTTCATTTGAGACTGACCTGTAAGGTGAATAAGCTATTCCCTATGCTCCACATATTGAAATAGCTTATCCTCCTCTTCTGTTGCCTCTATACCCCTTTATGTCATCCTTCAAGCAGGAGAGCACAATCAGAATAGGAGCAAATGCATGTGTACACAAGATTTGGGGACATGTTAAGCAGTGGGAGTAGGACACATGGAGCAGATGTGGATTTTACCCACATGGGGAGGATCTTACAATAGCCCTGAATTCACTCTGGCTCTTCCCCAGATGGAAAGGTGCTGCCACATCTACAGCAATCAAAGGCTTCAAGTACTGTGTTCCATTCACTCTGTGCTCCCTGTAACACCTTGCCTGCAGCTTTGGAGCCCCACCAGAGCTGCCCCACTTTGTGACCCACAACTGAGAATCTGCCAGCCTGCACTGATGTGAAATTAAGACAGACCCATGGCAGTTTGAGTGGCAATAAAGTTAACAATAAACTATCCCACCCAGTGCACAAATCCCACGAACACAAGTTATCACAACCTGAAAAATTGGATGGGAATAAACACAGCAGTCCAATACAGACACCCCAGATATCTCTTCTGTCATTCCTACCTTAACAACAGCTCTCCCACCCTTTCCCTTGGGGCCCCCTCTGCCTGCAGCATCCTTCTGTTAATCCTTGTGGAGGACCTCTGTTGCCATTTGAAATGTTGGCCCTCTCCACCTGCCCTATGACATTTTCTTCCCCTGACTTTCTAATTCCCTGTCTTAGAATTACCCTCCCACTTTCTAAGCAGTTTCCTCAGAGCAACACCTCTGGAGACTGTGATATTGCTGTCCCCCCAGGCTTCCAGTCTCAGCTGACCTGGCTTGATTTCCAACCTTCACACAGCCTGCCAGTCTCACCTGCCTTCACTGAGGAAAAGGCGAAAGGCAGCACAAGAAAAGGAGAAGCTACATCTGGGTCAGCACCTTGGCGGTGCCATCTGCTGGACTTAGAAACCCTGTGTTTCCAGATCTTCTCCTATTGTGAAGAACAGAGTGACTGATCTCTTTATACCTGTCCCATAAGAAGGCTTCTGCTCGCTGTTCACCCATAAACACTGACCAAACAGGATTGCTCATCCTGGTCAATAGAAGGCCAAGGGAACTGGGATGTGGCTACACTGGACACAGTAAACCAGACTCCAGCACTGCTGGGTCTCAGATCCAGTCCAAGATCAGACCTTCAAGATCAGAACCTCTTCTTTGCCCTTTCACTTGCCCCCTCACTTCCTTTCCCTTTGCCTATGCTCCACTCACCTCCAAGAGGCTGGGGCAGAGGTGCTGCCAAGGGGATCTCACTGTCACAGTGACAGAGCCACTATGCCAGCACTAACCCAAGACCAGCAATCCTGGGCAGATGCAGGGTCTGCAAGCCCTGCAAGGTCCCTTGGTTTGCTGTCCTTCCCCTGCTCCCCAGAGGGGCTGGAGGAGCAAAGGACACAGATCCCTCGGGGCCAGGCTGGCTCTTGAAGCACTCTTGAAGTAGGCTGCAGCAGTTCCCTGGTGCCTCTGGACTTGCCACAGGACAGGGTGAAATCCAACTCACCTCACAAGCTCATCTGTTTCTAAGAAAACCTGGCATTTCTTCCCCTTTAAAGCTTTCCAGTTGTCTTTCATTCACAGCTGAAGCAATCGGGTGTCCTCACTTGCTCCATCTGGGACAAGGACTCTGCCTTTAGGTATACAACAATTGTGACTAATTTGGAGTTACTCTGGCTCATGAACTTTGCAAAAGGCTAACAGTTTTCCTTTCTTCAAAGAGCACCAGTATCTGTGAGCATGGTAAAACATGCTGAGCTGTCCTGACAATGATTCCTTCGACCTCAACAAGCACAGAAAATGTTTGTGATTCTTCTGTTGTGCGTAGGATCATTTTAGGCTTTTTATCTGAATTTGTGAAAGTGTAGGTCACAAATGGGCAGCTTTTCAGAAGGGTAAACAAATTCCTCTTGTAGTTTTTCATGTGAGTCATGTTGTCTTAGATCTGTTATAAAAATCTCTTATCAGCCTGTTTCACAACGAGTGGTTATTTTGATAGTTATATGATCTGGTTTTGATGTGTGTGTTGTTTCAAAGTTCTATGCTTTATTTCAGACTCCAAATGGTTTTGGAAGCAGGATACTTACTACTGATTGAGGTAGTTTTTATTGTGTTTATTATACTCTTTATAGCCATAGAAGAATAATTACCCCACTGAGATTAATAAATAGGTACAGCTAGATTCAGTGACATCATAAGCCATTGTAGCCAGCAAGGCCTTAGAATGAGAGGATCTTCTTGGGCATGTTAATATCACTCCAGACAAAGTCAGCCTTGATTTGTCATTAAATCCTTTACTTAAAACACCATGTTAAGGACTGCACAGAGAAACTTCCACAGCAGCAGCAACAAATATTCCCAACACAGGTCAGAGTTATTTAACGCCCTTGCTGTATGCCAGACCTGGAAATAGACTTCAAGCCTTCTAATTTTGTAATCCCATTATCCTCTGTTCCCCACCTCCACAGCAACTGAAATTCCTGACACTTCTGTTCTCTTCCACCTTGGCATCCTTGTAGCCAAAGCTCCAAGATGGGTAATGTGATGGGAATGTGCAATGGGATCCTCCAGCCTCCCCTTGTTACCTCATGCTCATGCATCTGCTCATGCATCTGCTCATGCTCTCCTGTCCCCTTTCACCCCAAGCTTCTGTGCTGTGCTCTGTATCCAGCACTGCCCATCTCCTGCACACATTACACATCCCCCTTGCCTTTGCAACAGTTCTCTTCTGCATCATCTCTTCTGCATCATCTTTCTCCCCTCCAGCCTCATTTTTTCCAATACCAACCTCCTCCTCTCTTTCTCAGGGTTAGACTGAGTTTAAGGTGTGATGTTAGTCACAAAGTATAATGCGGTCATTTAACCAGTCTAATATGGACACAGCCGACTGGCTTTAAGTCATGTTAACTGGATCAAGTTAGACTCTTAAGAGTTGTGCTTTCAATCCTAATTGAGGTAAGATCAGTGTTTCTTTGCATATTTATCAGTTTTTATCAGTTTCTGATATCCTGTCCAAGAGTCTCTCCTTGGTTTTGTTCTGGTCATTATCTTTTGGAACGTATTTCTTTTTCCTCCCTTTCTGACCAAAAAAGGCTCCTTTTCACAACTAGATCATCACCCTAAACAGGACGCAAGCTGCTTCCTCTTTGCATGTGTTTATGTTCATATGGGCTTGCTTCTCATTCCAAGTTTATCACTGCTGCCTCAAAGTCAAAGGCTTTTTTTTTTTTTTTGAGAAGAACAAATAACTTCTTTTCCATCTTAGATATGGAAAAGGTGACGCCATGATCCAGGAAGACTGTTGCTAATCATACAGGGAGGCAAAGAGGGATCAAAAGAGAGACTAGAAAATAAGGCTGGAGCGAAATCATGAAGGCAAAAGGTTACAGATAGGGCTGAGTAACAGCTCACATCCAGCACCAGGAGGCTTGATTCCACCTTCCCGCTGGGGCCTTTGGTGCCAAGGTGCGGGAATGTGGCAGCAAACCCCGGCTGCGCCGCGGGAAGCAGCTCGCTCCAACACTCCCCTCTGCTGGCAGGAGCACGGAGCAGGGCAGGTCTGAATTAGTGCGGGCACTTTAGCTCAATTCTAGGTATCTATTTGGCGTTATTTATACAACTTCAAGGTCAATTAGGAGGTCATTTATGTCTTTAAATGCACAGCAATACATGGCAACACTCTTGTCTCCTTATGGCACCTAAGCATTTCCTCCAGTCACCTGGATTTTCTTTCCTTGCTGCTGTTGAAAGAGGGCAGAAGCCACAAGAAAATTATAAACAGGAAGCCCCAAAAAGCCAGATCATTTACAAAACAGCACGTAGGCACTCATGTCCATTATGTATTGTAGAGAATGCTAAATAGCATGGAAAAGAGTTATTTGTTGTGCTGTATCCTTTTGTACTTAAATACTGATGTATGATCTTGGTTTGCTCCACAGATGTACACCGATCTGTAAAATTTCCTAGAACCTTTCTGTTGACAGTGCGATATAGAAGGCACTATTTTGCAACAGCAGTGCTCTTGCTGTTTCGTTGCAAGGGATCTGCAATGTACGTCATATCTGTTGCATGTGTATTGAAGAGAGCTTCTGGATTTCCTTCCTATGCCGTAAGACTGCAGGCTTACAGCCAAGTCTCATTTTTTCTAAAGTTCCCACCTCAGGGTGGGATCATTTTGCAACTTTAAATTTCCTTTATCTTGTTTTAGCTACAAGTTTCAGATGGGTTTTCTAGTGTACTTAAATCTTGGTAAGCATTCATTTCAACATGTGCTCATTCCTTAAACCTCCCACTTCTGTCTGTGTCCCAGCCTCCTCTCTGGGCACCCATCACACAGCTTCCCAGCTGCCCTCCCAGTCATTCCAACCTGCTGCCTCTCCTCACCTGCCCTCTCCTTTTATCTCTTCCCCTGTTTCCCTCACCAGTCTCTCCTCCTTGGCTTTCCTTCTTCCTTCCTCCCTTTCTCTTCCTTTTCACTTTCTCTGAATGACTGTAACGCTGCCAGGACTTGGCAGATGAGCCAGCCCCTGTCTCCGAATTAGCTAAATTAGCTCTATTAGCCGCATTAGCCGTGTGCACTACGGGGAAACCCTTTTTCACAAGCTCAGCCCTGCCAATCCTGGACAGGAGAGGGCCATTTTTAGGGATTCCGTTTCCTGCAGTCACTTAGCTGTCTGACGCAGTTTGCTTCTAAACCAAGCCCTGGCTGCGAGGTGTGCAGTGATGTACCCTGACGGTCATTTGTGATATAAAGAAATGTGCCTGTTGCCCCAGGAAACCAGCTCTCCCGCTCATCTCGGGCAGGGTTTGCTCAGTGCAGTGCTTGTGCTCGGGGGTAGGAGGGAAGCAGAGCCGAGACCTGGCAGCGTTTCCCTTACCTGTTGCAAAACAGGAGGGCAGGGACAGGCAGGACCACCTGCCGCTTAGCGACAGAGGCCACGGAGTGGGTGGCTGATTTATTGTAAAGCTTGACGAACAGCTAGCTGCTTGGCAGAGACAATAAGTGGAGGGGATGGAGGGAAGAGCGATCCGGTTCCCATAGCAACTGCGCTCAAGTCATCTGAGGTCAAAATGATGGTTGAGGCTGCCAGAGAAAACGAATTTTGATGTGAGGATAAATCCCGCAGCAGTGACCGCATGTCTGAGTTTGCCGGGTCCAGGTGCCTGAGCAGCCCTGCACACTCCCCTCGTCTGCCGCCCACCCCCCTAAAACTAGGCTGCACTGCTCCCCACTACAGTGCTTCCCGAGGCCCTCACAAAGCCTGATCATCTCTCTCAATGCCTGTCCTGAATTCACCCCCAGCTATTTTTGTTTCTGGGTCACCGAGATCACATCTGCGTAGCCCGCAGAGGATGTGCAGTGTGGGCTGGCACATCCTCAGAACCGCGGGCAAGGACTGCCCAGGGCACCTGCTCTCCAGCACCGCTCCGCTGTCATGGACGCGACTTCATCGAAAGCCAACGCAATATGCGCCTAGTGACGATAAAACACGTCAGCTTGTGTTTTTTGGTTGGGTTTTTTTTTTTGAAAAGCAGCTGGAATTGAGCAGTGTCTGCAGAATCCTGCTGCGCTGGAACGGATTTTTGTTGCCATCTGGTGGCAACCGAAGAAGTACCTGGAAATGAAGAAAAATTACCAAGATCCACTACCTCACCATTCTCTGAGATGAGCTTGTTCTCCGTTTAGCGTTGGAACAGGGCTGCCCAGGAGGTGGTGGAGTCACCATCCCTGGAGGTGTTCAAGAAACTAATGGACATGGCACTTCGTGCTATGGTCTAGTTGACAAGGTGGTGAGGTTTTTTCCAACCTAAATGAGTCTGTGATTCTGTTTATTCCATGGGCCTTTACTCCCTGTGGAAATTTATGATGTGGAAATTTGTGATGTGGACATCACAGTTTCCTCACTTTAGAAGGGAATGGGGGAGAATGTTAATGCTGTTAAGTTATTTTATTATTATTTTATTTTTTATCTAGATTCCAGGTTATACCTGTCATTGCAAGCATTCTCCACAGTTTCCAGTTTAACAGTCAATTTTCTTGACTGCTTCACATGGCATAGTCAAGACTCTCTCCTAACCTCTAAGGCCTGCTGTTTAGCTCACCCTAAATTAGAAATCTTCATTCTAGCTCTGAGAGTTGTTGAATGAGTCATCCATAGTTGGTCAGTTAATAAACATAAAATTACCAATCCCATCTGCCTGTTGCAGCACTCTCCTTAAAGGATTGCACCCCTGCTTATCAAGGAACATATAACCACCAACCAGCCTCAGACTCCCTCTCTATCTAGCCCAGGGCTGCATCCCATCACTGGCTTAGGGGCAGAGTCCTTATGGAAGGCAGAGTTCTCACGTCAGACGATTTGCCCTGACACGTTCCTTTCGTGGGCACTATTGCAGCTTTTGCTGGAGCCTGGCGTAAACTGCAGCATCAGCATTTCTGAAGGTAGCCACAAATTCACCCTCTTGTCAACTCATTACTCTCTGGTAGAAATTAATTCCCTTCCTATTTAAGGAGGGCACCAAACCCTTGGACTGCGTGGACAATGCAGAAACAGGACATCTTAAAGAAATTTGAATGTAGTCCTCCTTTGTTTTTTGCTACCACCTGTGCCTCCCTGCCTTTGTGCCCCTCCTCATGCCAGCATTGCTCTTGTCCCTGTTCCTTGCTCTTGTCCCTATTCCTTGCTCCAGCCCAGCCACATCTGCCTGCTGGAACCACCCAACCTCCTTCATGACCATCTTGCCTAAACTACAAAAAACTGCCTTTACCAGTCAGGCAGAGAACTCATGGAGAATTTCCCAGTCTGTTGTTCCCAGAGGCAGGGATGACTCATGACATCTTGTCACTCCCAGTAACTTACCTGATGAAATCCCAGGAGCAGCCAGCCATACTCCAGCCCCATGCGGATGTTGGTGCTCCAGCACCAGCTTTTGTCCCATGGGAAACAGTCTGTGGAAGTGCAGCAGCTCCTTCACTGGCCCCAACTTGGAGCTGAACCGTCCCTTGCTACACAAAACTAATGAAGACCACCAATGTTGTTTGGTGCTTTTCCCTTCTGTCATGGGTTGGTTTTGACCCGTCTCCTGTGTCTGCTCTCCCTTGCCAGAGACAGGACATGGATAAGGGCAGTGAGGCATTGCTTTTAGCCCTCTATTTAGACCCCAGAAGAGAGCAGTCAGCAGAAGCTGCACTCACAACATTTAAACAAAGGCAGAGGGACTATGTGTGGATATTTGGCTGTACTGTGATCCTCGGCATGGTCCCAGGAAGGAACTCTGCAATGCAGCATTCCCACTTCCAACAGGGGCTGATTGGAGAAGTCCTGGTGCAGCTGTAGACATCCTTCATTTTAGTTAATTTATTTTGTATTCTCTACAGCAGTCCTGACACCCACTATCAGGGCTGAGGGGCTCGTAACTGGCAGTGATTTTCACACCCAGCTCTCTACAGCTTCATGTTTCAGTTTCATGTTCAGAATATTCATAACTCTCACCTCAGGCAACAGGGCAGAGACAGGCCACCACACTGATGGAAGGCAGTGGGGGGGACAGCTGGTGGTCCTTAGCCATTTTGAGTTAAACACCTGATTCTACAGACATCACAAATGCAGCAGCTCAAGACCTGCCAGCCCACCACTCTGCTCCAAAATGAGGTAACCTCATCCCACCACAGTATGATGACAGTGGATCACATGGGTCTGAAAAACACAGGAGTCTCTAAAAACTTCACAGACACAGGATTTTATTAAGACTGTTTAAGTTTTTTTCCAATTCAGCCCAGGAGTGGATCTTCATTCACACCACACTACTTTGTGATATTGTTTGGTTACACAACTGCACTAGTAAATGAAATGGTGGCTGGGAGTGTTCTGCAAGCACTGAAATTTCATGTTTAAAGTTTAGTTAGCAGCTCACCAGCAATCTTCATAACAGTTCTGTTCATGGCTTAGAAGTCAGAACATGGCAAGGAAGGTTCCAGAAGGAAGTCTGTTTCCAGCCAGACTGTTGACAGAGGGTAAGGGAGTTTAACAGTATGGCCACTCCATGCCCATTACTCTTAGAGACAAAGAAGTCTTGTTTAATTTACTACCAGAGTAAGCCTTTCCCTCCAAGTGGGCACTGAAACAATTTATCGACACTTTGTTCACTTTCCATATTTCCCAATTACTTTAGGCTCTCTGCATGGTACCAAAATAATTTGGGGCAAGGGATTAATGCAGCTTAGGTTCAATGTCATCTTTCAGTAACATGTCTCTATATGTAATGTTTGATTCATTATGATGACAGCGTCAGGTTAACTGATTTATTTTTTTTCTAAGCTGCATTGCCTTTAGAAAATTAGAGCTTGTTGCTGGTTTTGAGGATCCAGGTTACTGGAAACACTGGTTAATAGGTCAAATGCATTGCTCTACCACAGAGTCATGCTCTTCCCCATGACTACCATTGATTTGATCCCAGACATGAAGCCTCCCTCTGCACTGGAAAGGAGAGCTTCCCAGATCCTGTGCTGCCTATCAAGAACTAAAGAGGAGTACTGGGAAGTAAAAGTACCTCTTTTATTGCATCTCTGAGCTACTGGCTTGCATGTGGCAAAAATCACTATAAAGCTAGAGCTGGGGAAGTTCTAAATCCAACAGGATACAAATGGTACACCAGTCCTTCAGGCCAGAACTGGTCATTTTTGGTATATGGCTACTCATCTTGCTGACAGTAAATTTTCCAGAAGCTGCAGACTTAGTTCTGAATATTTTGCATCATCCCCAACTGCATGTAATAACCTCAGCAATGCTGTTTTAAGCAACCCAGAGCAGAACTGTTGGCTCATAGTAATTCTTAAGGACTAAGAGTGATTCATGTTTCAAAGATTTCAAAGCTCACAGATTGAGCCAAGCCTACTGGTGTTTAGGGACTCTGAAAATGTTTACTCTAAATTTGTTAGCAAATTAGCAAGTAATCTCTCTCCTTGACATAGACTTCTTAAGCAGAGGACAGAATTTTCAGGACAGCAGTCATTCAAAAATCCATTCAAAACCTTACACAAGCCTTACACATAAATACTTTTCCCTCCTATTCATCCTGCATCTCCTCAAATATTTGAGACAAAAATCTTCTGATTATGCACAGGAACACAGTTTTCCCAGTTCCTCATTCCTTGTACAGAAGGAGATCTGATATCAACTATTCCTATAAACCAACAAGTTCAGAACATAATTAGCAATGCGTAAAAAAAATTCTGCAACTAATTAGGACCATGTCTAGCCAATGGTAACACTACTTGAAGGAGTATGTTGTGCTTTCAAAGGTGGACTGAGCAGAAAGCTTTAACAGTTCAGACAAGAAACTGAATAAATTTAAAGTTAAATGGCTGTTTCCTTTTCCTGTTTCCACTCTACCACCTCAGGCTGAGTGAAAGAGTAGGACAGCAGAAACCTGGCCATGAAAGGAAATGTTAGTCAGCCCCTTCTCGACCTCTGTATCTTCATTTTAAATTCAATTATGTTTCAGTGTGACTCACACACTTTTGGGATATCCTTCACTGCTGTCTCTCCTGGGTATCAGTCACCTAACAGATAATTCGGTATCCTCAGCCAGGATGTTCCCCGTCACAACTTCTCAACACCTCGTGCGGACATAAACCCTAACAAATACCCCCATCCCAAGTGTGCTGTCATTGATGACAGCACTAGACACTCATGAAAGCTACGTAAATTTCCAGTTCTTTCTGAACGCTAATGAAGTATTTTGCTCAACCACTTCCTTAAGCAATGAATTCTCCAGTGTAATCTCATGATTTGGAAAAGTGTTTGTCCATTTCCACTCCCCAGTTTCATTGTATGGTCCCTTTGTTCTCATATTATGATACAGGCAGAACAGCAGCTCTCAAGTCTAATTCTCCTAGTCTAGCAATTGTTTTATAAACTATCTGTCCACTTTTATATCTCTCCTTTTCAAAATAGCAACCTCAGTTTTTCTAATGTCTCAGAGTTTTTTTATATGCTTTAATTGCTCATGTCATCATTTCCTGAAGCCTTCTCTTTAAGGGCAGACTTCTGCATCCTCCCCGGAGCATTCAGACAAGATTGTCCACACTGGTGCTGAGATCTCATGTCTATGATTATTATAGAGTTAATTTAAGCCCCAGAAGAGTAACATCAGCCCTTGCAATTGCACTGTTGACATTGGATTTCAATTACCGTTGCACTGCCCAGTCACCTTCCCTGTTTAAGTCCAACTGAAGTCCTCCAG
This sequence comes from Acanthisitta chloris, assembly GCF_000695815.1. Taxonomy (NCBI): domain Eukaryota; kingdom Metazoa; phylum Chordata; class Aves; order Passeriformes; family Acanthisittidae; genus Acanthisitta; species Acanthisitta chloris. The sequence goes on along the minus strand of NW_008692690.1, from coordinate 5,469 downwards.
AGACCTCTCTAATACAGCTACTCCAAATTACTTTGTCATCTGCAGAGGTTGCTGCTTCACTGTTCACTTCTCCCTCCTCCTTCCAGATGAACAATAAAGAAACACAACACAGGACACAGGATAAATCCTTAAGATGTTTTGCTTTTAACCTTTTGCCGTGATGAAAATTGATTCCAGCCCCTGCTTGCTGCTTATAAGAGAGTTCTTGTTCAAAGACAATTCTTTTCAACTTACACTGTAATGCTCCACATTTGTTAACATTTTTTTTGTTTGCAAAATTTAGGGAAGGACATTTTGGAAAGTCCCTAATTAATTAGGGAATTTTTTTATTACCATTCACCCTAACTTGGGCCACTCTACATCTATTTGTTCTTAAGTTAGTACACACTTCCAGGTAAAAGTTCCTTTCCTTACCTGTTGCTCACCATTGAGTGTGTTTCTGGCCAGCCATCAAACCCCTTCCTAGTCTCCATTCTAGGCAAGGTTTTTAAACCAAAGTTCTGGTGATAAGATCTTCACTCTCTGGAAAATCCTAGAAGCCATTCTTACACCCGTTTCCATTTGAATGAATCTTTACTGAGAATGAATGAACAGAATTATTCACAGTACTCTAGACAAGATTTTTTTTTTTAATCTCTTGATACTTTCCTGGATCCTATTTACTTTTTAGCAGTTCATGGTCTGTGACCAGCTCATACTCAAAGATCCTTTTCCTCATTCTCTTTCATTTCCAGTTGGTGAGTTCCCAGAAAAAAAGTTATTAGCACCTATATTCATGGTAGTAAATTTTGCATACCTGAATCTCATCCAAGGTTTCATTTCATCCATCTTTCAGTATTCTTTTATAACATCCTGATTATTCTGTCCTTGTGCCATCAGCAAATTTCATCCAAATGTGCTTTTTATTTATGCCAAGGCCATGAATTCAAATATGAAACAAGATAAGGCCCCGAAGTGACCTCCATTAGTAATCCTTTTTCCCTATCAAGATTCTGCCTTTGTGGAGCAGTCTCAAAGGCCTTTTAAAAATCTAAATATATCAGATTAAATGTTTCTCTTTTATTAACTTCTTTATTGACACATCCAGAAAACTGAGAAGAGTATTTATGAGATACTCTTTGCTTAAAGAATTAATCTTGGTTATCATGATCTTCCAGGTGTTTTGACATATTTTTAATTACCATTCCAACCAGCTTTCAAGAAACAGATAAAAGCTTTGCTACTTCCCTGCTTCACCCATGGCACCTTTTTTTTTTTAAATTGTGGGTACTGTCTGTATTGTATCTCCTGATGATCTGGTATAATGTCAGCTTTCTATGAGAGACCAGATGTTTTTCTAACCCAAGTAGCCAAGGTGCCCATCTACTTCTCACTTGAAGCTCTCTGGAATTCTTGGAGGTACACCATATTATATTTTGAAGTTATTAGTTTTGTCCAACATTTCTCCTTATGAAACATCAATTTTCAAAAGCTGTTTCATTGTAAAAAAAAACCCCAGACAGCATGCAGGACAAGAATATAAAAACCTCAAAACTGAAGATGGATATGAAAAAGCAAATTTTTTCTCAATTGTTCTCTTTAACCTCCCTTGATCCAACACATCCACTAATTGTTTCGCAGGCTTCCCGGTTCTCACACCCTGGAAGATTCTCATTTATCCTTTTCATTCATTTCATTGTTTGCTCTGCAACTCCCTGTTCTATCTTCCCTCCTAATTATTAAATGCTGCAAATTCAAGCTTCTCCCTACTGTAAATTTTGAAGAACCTCTTGCATGACTCCAAAATTATAAGTTAAGTCACACAGGTATCCTATTTTCCTTTTGATCCACAGCAATGCTTGACATCCAAGACTATTATTATTGCTGATATCATAGGTATCCACAAGCACTTCTAAGGATTTTAATCTTTTACGATTAACTCTGATGTCTGCTTCTCAGTCAGAACGCAATGGCGTGAGCTGCTCATTAGTTTGAGTTATTGCGATCAAACTTTATATCCTGTCTGCATTTTCACACCATCTGCTTTTGAAGTGGCAGACAGGCTGTTAATCAGGCTCACTGTGCTTCAGTGGCTGTGAAGTCTAGTGGCTCTTTGAAAACTGACTTTAGGTGGTTCTTCATTTACTGTTTCAAGCAGCTTCTGTCCACACTTACAGGCAGACAGAGTTTTCCTGACTGCCAGCACTGGGAATGCGTCCATAGCTTTCCTTCTCTAGCACCACAGCCCAAAATGAAGACCCAAATGGTTTTCCTTTAAGGACAGCTACAATTTTTTGGTTTGTTCACTGTAACTATCCAAAACGTAGAATACAATTTTGCCAATTCAATGGGAAGAGTTATTATTCAAGGAATACAGTAAAAATTACTTCACCCTGTCAAATCAGAAGAGTAGTCATAATGCACCGAAGGATCAAACTGCCAATAAAAAGGTACCTTTTCATGTAGGCTTTTTAGAAGAGAATCACTTTATAACTTTGCTGTGCTTTGTATTTGTTGAGCGTATGGGAATATAACATGACAGTACCTGTGTGAGCTTTTAGGCCCTAGAATCTGATCTTCATTATCGGTTTGTCTGTCTGTCCAACTACTGAAATGTCTCACTTTTGAGTAGTTAATGATCCTTAACATAGTAACACTATATTAACCTTGTGGGTCAGGAGAGTGCAAATGTCATTGGAAATAATTTTCTCATGGAAAACTCTTTAGATGTTTTACAGTGAAGGAAAACCACCATGAATTGAAAACGTACATAGCACAAATTCACTTCACTGACACACCCTTCTCTTCCCAAGAAAGTGCCTTTGTCTCATCCAAATATGCTAGAACAGAGCGCAGCAGACCCTAGGCCACTGAAAACACTTCTGAAGCCATCAATGCCCTGGTCTGCCAGATAGTGATGGCCAGGAATTTCATCCCCTGCTCTCTAGCCTTAAAAGCACCAAAATCCCCCAGGAGCCTGCATTTAAGTATCACTTGGAATCATGTAGGCACTTGCTGACTCTCTCAGCTTTGACTTCACCTCCAAGTTTTTCAGTCTGAACAGGAGATCCAGAACAAAACTCCTATGTGTGATCTTCCTCCACCAATCTTTCCAGACAACATCAGTCCCGGAGGCCCATTCAGAGCACAACTTGCCCACAGGGAACTGTGCTGGTTTTGAACTGGAGTAGAATTAACTTTCTTCACAGTGGCAAGTACAGGACTGTGTTTTGGATTTGTGCTGAACACAGGGTTGATAACGCAGAGATGTTTTTGTTATTGCTGAGCAGAGCGTACACAGATCCAAGGCCCTTTCTGCTTTCCGTACTGCCACACTGTCAGGGAAGTTGGGGGTGCATGGAAGGTTGAGAGGAGAAACAGCTGGGACAAGTGACCCAAGCTGACCAAAGGGATATTCCATACCATATGACATCATACCCAGTATATAACGTGGGAGGAAGGAGGAAGGGCGGGACATTTGGAGTGATGGTGTTTGTCTTCCCAAGGAACTGTTATGTGTGATGGGGCCCTGCCCTCCTACCCATATGACATCATACCCAGTATATAACGTGGGAGGAAGGAGGAAGGGCGGGACATTTGGAGTGATGGTGTTTGTCTTCCCAAGGAACTGTTATGTGTGATGGGGCCCTGCCCTCCTACAGATGGCTGAACACCTCCTGTCCATGGGAATGAATTCCTTTCCTTGCTTTGCTTGTGTGTATGGCTTTTGCTTTCCCTATTAAACTGTCTTTACCTCAATGCATGAGTTTTCTAGCTCTTACCCTTCTGATTCCCTCCCTGATCCTGCTGGTGGAGGAGTGAGTGAGGTGCTGTGTGGGCTTTGGCTGCTGGCTGGGTTAAACCATGACAGGAACCCTTAGGAAGGGCTGAGGCAGACCAAGCACATCACTATTTTTCCCAGTTTGTGGGGAGATCTGGATCCTGACTCCTGCCTCACTGCACTGCATTCTGTCAGAGATACCACAGTCTGAACACACAGTTAAGTATTTTGCAGTAAGTATTCGTCATTTTGTATCTCCCTGCTATCTCCCATAAACTGACTGAATTTCCTGAGGACTGGGGTTTACAGTCCATCTATTTTCTTTCCCGTGAATATTTATTCAATCATTCATACAAAGAGGAAGAGCTTCAAGAAAGAAAGAAAAAAAGCGCCGTAAAAAAGCAACTGCCTCCAATTATCCAAAGCTGGATAACAAGAACATTTACCTAAGATACACTGACACACCTCTTTCAAACAGGGCCGTCGACCTCAGGATGCAGAAGGAGCAGATCTATCCTGATCCTTGGGAATGATCCCTACTCTGTTCCTGTACCTATCTACAACTACTATGCCTGACAGAAAGATCAAGGGAAAAAGCGGGTGAGCCAGGTTTAAACCTCTGCTATAAAGCTATGAGAAGAATGAAGGTCCCTTGCAGAGATCTAAAAAACCAAGAACTCATGTAGGGTTCATGAAAATAAGAGACCAAATACCAGAGACAGACTTTATTTTGTCCTTGCAGAGGGAAAGGTCATGGTACAAACCAGAGATTTAAAAGACTTAAGAGAACCAGAATGAAAAGAGACATTACAAATGCACCAATTAGGGGAAAAGCTTCAGTTAGAACTTGTGCCTTGTCAGTCATCAAAGAATCCAATTACGAGACCAAAACTGGTAAGGAACCAGGCTTTGTTAGTTCTGCAATTCACAGAACTACCTGCTTCAAAGCACATTAAAGTGCAGCTGCAGCCTGAAAAATGACTATCACAGCCACATGTGATGGCACGGAGCCTCTACGGAGTCAGGCTTGGAGGAAACAAAGACCAAACCATCAGTCACTAAGAAACGAAGGCTGGGACTTTCCTCCTTTTGACAAGGCCTTTCTCTACTGAAAGCACAGCCAATGTTGCTGTCTTGGACTTCTGAGGATTTCAGGGAAGGGTTCATGCTGCTGCAGGTCCTGTTTGAAAGCAGAGGTGGGTCCACGGCAGGGACATGTAGTAACTGCTATTGCAGTTGTGCGCTACTGTGGGTAGTGAGAGGCAGAAAGGCTTCTGTCCACCCAAAATACTCCACTATCTTTCCCAGACACTAAAGCCTCCAGAGCATAGTCGATGATATTTTTTTATGCAATAGTGTAATAAATAATGCTTGCTTCTTAAGACTACACTGGTGTTGAAGAGGTTTTCTTCCCAACTTCGGCGACAGCCTGGGAGGGTTACACTCGCACTCTGAAGCGCAGTCCATTGCCGAGAGCCCGAGTGCAGTGCGAGCAGGAAGAGGATACACCTAACCCTGTGCAATTAGCTGTACCTGCCGAGCCAGGGACTGAATTGAAGGCGTTTTACCCCCATATACAGGCGCAGACATACAACCGGTGCCCGCTGCAGGGAAGCCCCGCTCCCCGTACCACCGCCGCACACCAAGCACTGCTACAGCGTGCGCCAGACGCGGCGACTCCTCGGGCTCACACAACATGGAGCCCCGAG
>NW_008692689.1:4608-40935 GCF_000695815.1 Acanthisitta chloris | reverse complement strand
GTCGGCAGCTAAAACTGTCACTCGCTTTATTGGCATCAGAGAGAGAGAGAGAAAAGGGGGAAAGAAGGAAATACGCAAAAGGCATTATAAAATTCCTCCATATGCCTCATACAACATATAGAGCAGAGAAAAATTACACTTCGTGCAATTCTTGGACTCACTTGGTTTGAATTAAAACTATGTCAATCTTAGATCTAAATTTCCTGCATAGCATAAGTTAAGAGAAATCAATCCTGTTCTCACTTTCAGTGAGACCAAACATGAACCCAGCTTTGTTAAGGTAACATGCATTAATGGCCACCCAGGGTTCATCCCAAAGCACACTACTTAGTCTGTCTATTCTCATTAGCTTTCAGGCTTACTGATGAAGCAACAAGGTAGAGCTCTACAAACTTCTGCTTGGTGCTATTCAGTTACAGAAATCATGGGCAGTCTCTAATTCAGAAACGCGTGAAGTATCCTTGGTCCCCAAAAGGTATTATCTGGAAAGAAATCAAAATTCTATTCACCAAAATATTTATATTAGCTGAGAAAGCTAAACTGTGCCTAGAACGGAGCTGGCAAGCTTCCCTGGAGTGTCTCTGCCAGTGTGTAATACATAGAAAGCAGCCCCACCTCCCACAGCCCCGTGGTGCATGCCCGGGGCTGGTTATCACTTCATTACAGTGCCAACTATTTGTAAGGCCTCAGAAATCTGGAAACTTTGGAGCGCAGCAGCCGAATGAAGGATCTTGGGAACATCTCTCTTGACTCTTGGGCTGTGTACTTGAAGTAGTTCTGTGGATGTGCCAACACGTCAAACAATGCTTTTATCAGCTTCTTGTCCTAGAAAAAGGAAAGCAGATTTTACAGTAATTCCACAGAGGAGTTAGGGTCAGTATTACCAAAGTTTAATGACTATTTGACTCATAAAATATTATGAGTATTTTACTTTTCAAGTTCTGTTTCAGGGGCTTAGAAAATAGTGAACCAAGGCTGGCATTCAGGCCTTAGGGAAGTCACGGGAGTTTCACATTACCAGCACCAGGATTTCTTCCCTCCTCATATTTCCAAGAACAGTGAACAAACAGACACATCACGAAACAAACACACTTGATCTGATATGCAGCAAAACAACTTGCCCATGCAAGTCTCCTAAACAAGGTCAGAGAAATCCACAAAGAGATTTTTTTCGCCTGGGAATCAAAAGCCTTTGTTAATCTACAGGCTACAAGCAGCAGTACCATGTGCTTCCCCAGGAAATTAAATGTCATATCCCTGAGTTTGCTTCATTGATTCCTTTCAGCATAGCCCGCATGAGGGTAAAGGGGCTATTGTTACAATAGACTTCCCTGGTAGGTCTGATTCACCTTTAATCCCCGCTGAGCAAAGGGTCTCATATCCATTGCTCTGCACAATCAGGATCTGCTGATTCACCCCATTTCCTTGAAGCAGCATATGTCTAGTGCACCAAGGAACAGAGCTGATGCACAGCAGCAAGCAAATTCACTCACACCAAAAAATGTCTTTTTCAATCAAAACCAACATGTTTAGTGGGAGGAATGTACCTTAAGTATTTCTTGATGATTTTCAGATGCATAAAGTCTACCATCTCGAACAATGTCTTCTATTAGTTCTTGGTAATCCTCTATGGGGAATGCACAAGAGAGTAATTTGCAGGTTCGCTTCACTTACATACTCAATGCCTCCCTTTGGCTACACATTTAAGCCCCATCCCTAGAAGAACCAGTGATACTTGGCCCTCATATTAGCAGTCAGTAAATATTCCGAATGCTTTTCTGTAAAGAAACTACAAATGCTGTTTACTATGAGAACAGTGTACTCTGCTGAGCTGCTCAGCATCAATCTGTCAAAAGCAAAAGAAATCATAATGCACCTAGGACCATAGTGCCTACTGTAACCAAGTAATCTGCTTCAAACCAACTACACTGCAAAAACCCATCTGTAAACACTGACAGCCTGCCATTGACTTCTTTCTACAGAAAGCAGGAAAACAAAAAAAAAAAGAGGTAAGAGGAAGATGTCTTAAAAGGCAAACCCCCAGCCAATCAAAACTTGAAATGCTTCAAAAGAAGAGGTCTCCTCTGAAAAATTAATTAGCCACTGCTGATGAAACTCTGCAGACCACAGTGAAGAAAACTCCTTCACAATTAGTCCAGCATGGACAGAATGTACAATATCACTTCACTTATGCTGACGTGGCAAAGACTCAGCTCCAGTTTCAGTCCCGCTGATTCTGACAAGGACAGGGTAAAAATCTTGCTCCTCCATCTTCTTTTCAATATAGATATTTTTCTATCTGGTACTAGATTGCAACATGATAAATAAGAAGCACTTGGGCTCTGCCTAATTCCTACTTGGGTGCACTCTATTGTCACCTGAAGCAACCCAGAACTGTGAAGGCACAAAAATACATAAACATAGACTCTAGTTCTGAGCTCTGCAATTTTCAGGCCAGAGCCCAGAACTCCAGTTCTTTGTTTAGGTCTGTGGAAGACTGGTAATACGGTGACACTTAAGACTGCAGTGCAATGCAGAATTCCTTAAACTATCTTTAAATGAAAATAGCTACTGGAAGTGACGCTAAGAGCGCTGGATTACCCTTCTGCTTATGGAGTGGAGCTCTGCACTGCTGCAGCTGCACTAGTCCACCACACAGGCTTAGCTGCTCACACCCACTTACCATCATACGTTACATAAGGAACTTGGAATCCTTTGGCACTGTTCCCTTCATTTGACTTGAACTGGATCCACAATTTCTTAGACCTAGAAGTGAAAGCTATAGGGCGTTCGTAGGTTTGACAGGTTTCATATGTGGTCACTGAGTTGGAAGAAGCTTTCAAAGAAAACACAATAAGCAGTTATCTGACAATACTTCATACTAATGAACAATTAGAAAATAGTTTAAACTACCACAACAAAAATACTTGCTGGTGTTAAAAAAATCTCCTTAAAATGTGGCAGACCATCAGTGGATGGCAGGTCATCAACAAGTGACTTCTTGGTCAGGAAGTATTTTCCCTCTTCCTTAAGAAACAGTCCACTGTTTGAAGGATGCACCAATATTAGAAACTGAAGTTCTTTTCACACATCACACACCTCTAGGGATTAGCAAGCATCTCCTCTCTCCTAACCCAGACTAGAACTGCTTAGCATAATGCATGACTAGCTAGCTTGAACCATCTACCCCTTAACAATATTTCTTTATGAGTTCACTGACACATCATAGCCTTGCACCCTTGTTTCACATGAACCTACAGAGCAGCATTACCAAATAAGACTTCTCAATCTGCCATTTAAAAAATTTTCTTAAGTAGAGGCCAGTCAGGCTACATCTAGTTTATGTAAACAGCAGTGCATGTGAGAAACCTGTATTGCGCACTGAGATAGCCCCCATATGCCTCAGTAGATATTTCAGACTTACAGCTTTTTCGCATCACCAGGTAGTCTCCACACTCATCTTCTATTGGTAGGAATATTTCTGGAACCACAATCAGAATACGGCGCTTTGGCGGTGGGTTGATATTCCAAGTGCACTCAGTGTTTGCAGGATAGTCCCCAGGGTAGTTTGGTGATTCAATGTATCCAGTGTAATCTCCCAGCTCACCTCCACACTGCCTGTCTGAAAAAGCAACACAGTATGCAAGCTGAAGGAAAGTGAGGCTATCTTACAGCTTTCCTGCAGTCACTGTCGGGAACAGTACAGGGGTGACAGACACACACACTTTTCCTTTTACATCCGGTACATGTACAGTTCTTTTTGCCAGCTTCACTTCACACTGCTGCCTGCTTCTGCCTTGGTGTTGTAATCAATGCAGACTCACAAAAATACAGTCTAGTCCCTGTTAACACAGCAGGTGCTATTGACGAAGCCACAGCCAAACAACAAGGCTACTGTAAGAGGATACAGCAATGGTAAAGCAAAGGTGCTCCACTTGCTTGTAGCAGACAGAACACTTTTATACAAGTACCAGCTGAGGTCAAACTGGATTCTGAGGTGCCCTGTGCAGGCAACATGCCAGCAGCAGCACAAAACAGGGAGCATAGCAGGCCCTTTGTCTGCACAGACCAGCATTGCTGGCAGTAAGGGAGGGTGTACTGTATCCGTGCAGGATACTTTGCCTGTGCTCCCCAACTCCGTGCAGCCACATGGGTTTGAGCACTACAGCACTGTTAACAGTGATGTGTGGGTGTGACATGCCCAGGGAATGAATTCTTTAAGTGAGAGACGTAGTTTCCAGAAACACGTTTCTATGTAGGTATGTGTACACATGTCTGTGTGTCTATAAATGTCTCCAGAGGTTCTTCTGAACAGTCACCTCTTTGCCCTCTATTTTGCCTCTTTAATTTACCCTCAGTTTCCCACACTACAGCTACCATAAATCTAGAACAGTAGTACTCTTTGTAATTGCCTCTTTCAAAGGTTTTATTAAGAAATGGTTACTAGAGCCATTAAGGTTTGTGAGCTAGCTTCCATTCATTTTAATAGGAGAATACAAACTCTGCTATGTCACGAGAGAAAAGATTTAACAGCAAGACCCTGAGCAACCCAGCACCAACTGGCAAGACACAATCGTCACTTACCTTAACAAGAATGATGGAACCAGTCAGCAGAAATGGTCTTTCATAGACCTCAGTAAGTCATGTGGGATGAGATGGAGGCAGGCAACAAGAGAAGCAACATCTCTGCCTTCTGTCTAAGCCCCCTGGAACAAAGCTAAGGTTGCCCTGAGGGCCACACTGAGCATTAATGGCCCAGTCTTTTTCATTTGTAAGAGCTCATCCAAACCATCTTGCTATACTTACTTTTGCACTGTGTTATATTTGTTGACCCATCAAAGTCAGTAGTGGTGTTTCCAGGGCATGAAATACAGTAATTTTGTCCAAACTCAGGCTGGTATGTACCAACTGCGCAGCGAATACACCGATGAGTTGTGGTGTTATAAAAATGGCCAGGTGAACACTGAACTGGACAGTAATTAAATATGCATCATGATTAAAAAAGTGGCAGTAGCATACTACAATATGATTTTATACATTTGTATAGGACGTAGTATAATTTCAGTAACTGAAATGTCATATTCATAAACTATGAGGGTAACAAGGCAGAGGTAATTGAACAAATTTTAGTTTATCAGGTCATTTTGTGCAAGTTGAAAATTCCCAAATACAATGCTATAGCAGTTCTCCGTGAAAGCAGTACTAACAGATACGGGAGAGTATAGCCACCATGATTTTCTAAGGACACCAAGCAGAACAGTGTGCTACCAAATGGTCTAGACATAGACATTTGCTTGGAAGGTGAACTGTATGTGGCGATACTAACTAAACATGTCTCTCCTGCCTGCTCATGCCAAGCAGCATGTGTGCTGTTGTTGCATCCTAGGATACCCCTGTGACCAACTCAACCCAAGCAGAGGTGAAAGACATTGGTCCTCTAACAAGGGGCACATTGCATCAATATTAGTGTCTAAACTGATATATTGCTGCCTTCTCTCATGATCACACCTTGCCTTTCAACAACAGGCCATGACTCAGGGGAGTCACATTCACCAGATCTGCTGCTGCTTAATTTCTTCACATCACGTAATCATCATGTTAGCAAGACACGTGAGCTATAGCCCTCACAGGGCTGGCTGAGAGTACCTCCTGCATCACCAAAGCAAGGCCCCTTTCTGACTTACCAGCTCAGTACTTCAATTTTGCAAAATTAAGTATCAAACAAGAGCATTTGTCGATTCAATAATACTTGACTGAAGAAATCTATTCGGTATCACATTATTACCAGTAAAATTAATTCTTTGACCATATTGCAAAATTCATCTAATATGTTGCAATTCTCAATGGTAAACATATCTTAACTGACATTAGAGAGATCTCTTAATCCAAACCACTACCAAATGTTGGCATCGGGACCTTATTTCTATTCCTTATTTCTACTCTGCAACAGCAGATTTTCTATTAAGACTTTTTTTCTCAAGTGAATTTATATAAATAATTTTCTTTTACCCATGCTTTAGCACATTGAGCAAATCATTATACCGATGAACATTTCATATCTCTCCACAGACAGTATCTTTATCCACATTTTCAAAGACAGTTTCATAGCTGCCTTTCAGCTTTTTTAATTTTAGATATCTAAGATGCTAACAAAATTTCATCACTTCTAAAGATAAGATCCTCACCTGATTTTCACTCCTGTGAGGAAAAGCTTAGGAGCTGATTGCATGTCAGTTGCACTGTGATCAAACTGAGAAGGCTAGTTGAGGTGCTGCAGGGTTCAGCTGAACACTAGCTTTTTAGATATAGCCCACAACACCCAAACCAGTTTCTCATTATGAACATGAAGAAACTATTTTCTTTCTTATCCTCCAGGACTGAAATCCCCTTGTTTGCATTGACATATTGCTGCTATGCACAAATCCAAAATGCCAGTAAGTCATACCGGCCTTGATTTTTGTCTTGAGGCTTTTTGTCTCTCCTTTGTTCCTTTATATGACTTTTCACAGATCAATCCCAACTCCTTCTCAAATCTTGTATAAAAATCAGTTATAGAAAGAACTGAGACTTTACCGAGTTTGCCTGAACCCAGGCCAGGCCAACCAGCTGTGAGACTGCTGGAAGGATTGATCCTCAAAAGGAAAAAGACTCCTCTCGGAATGACCCACTTGGAGCAGTGGCAGTTACTTTTGCCTCAGAGTAATGCAGTTCATCAAAAACTCTTGACCTTACCTTTGGTCTCACAGTCCTGAAACAAGGATGCACTGCTATGTCTTGTTGTTAGACCTCCTCCACAGGGAAAGCAGGATACTCTCCCAGCTTCAGGCTGGTATGTTCCAAGGGGACACGGCAGACAGGGTTTGAAGCCATCAGTAGAATATTCACCTGGGGAGCACTGATCTAGAAGGGGAAGAACACACTTTCTTCAACCTGAACATTATAGATGAAGGTGTGTTAGTGAGTCTGCACAGGACCTGAATCTCCATGGTGAAACTGCTCTTCTCTTTACTTGGGAAGTGGAAACCAGGGCTTCAGAACTGAACACTAGCAACAGCTAGAGCTGAATACACCCAAAGTACACTGTAAAACAGAAACAGACATGAGCTATTCTGTGAGCCGGAATGGCTTTTCTGCTTTGTTGCAAGGCTACACTGGACACTCAGTCCATCCAGTGCTCTCTGCTCATCTATACAAGACAATTATGTAGTGATTATCTCCTCTTTCTAGCTAAAGAGCTCTGGGACTCCTCTCAAATGAAATAATTTAGTACTGAACCTAAGATGCCAAAAATGTATTTCCAGATTTCTATAAGTATGTTCATCTCAATCATTGAATATTCATACTTCATAACCATTAGTGTTATTGGATTGTGTGAAAACCTCAAGTGCAACAAGTAATTGTGCAAATTCACTAAACTAAACATTATGTGTGCTTCAAAGTCTTTTAAACCAGAAATATTCTTGCCATTCCTCTGATACTGGATCTTTGATAATGATCATCTGTGCACTGGATTGCTGTGTTCTGTAGCACTAACTCAATCTAACCTATTTTACTTAAACACACACATCAGTGCTATCTAACAAGCCCAGCAATATTTATGGGCACCTTTGAAAAGTTCTGGTTTTCAAACTTTTCACAAAAGAACTGGCTTCAGTGCCAGTATTTAATAATTGCCCTGTGCTAGAAGAGCACAAAACACTGTCACAGTTGTTCAGCAGTGCTGAAAAATCCTGTCCTTTTAAGACCTGTTATGATAATAAACTGTTATTTTTGGTTTATAGCTCAAATAAATTACACAGTGAATAGCTATTTTGTTAGGAAGTTAAAATGGCCTTGGCTTCATTTCAGGATATATGACTAACAACAAGCAGGGCATTAACTACCGGTCATGATCAATGATGAAGAGTTTTGTTTATGGCTGATACACTGAGTGGAACAGTAAGAGTTCCTCTTTAGCTTAAAATAAAATACAGCATCTTAGACAATGTCCTGTAGCATATCAATGAAAGCTTGTGAGGAAGTCTTAGCTCTTGGTTCTAACTTTTTCCACTACACATCACTTCTGCCCTCATAAGGACACACATTCATTTGCTCCCACACTTTTCAAGCCCTTCTCCATTTTATAAACATTCCTCCAGAACACTCATCTCTGTTCTCTTTGTGCACTTCAACAAACATGAGTGAATCAAGGCTTTCACTGCAGCACTCCTAATAAGGTAAGGAAAGAGCACTATTTACAATTCCATGACAATGAAGGACAATCAAGGTTAGTAGATGTGATTTTGAGAAGTGGCTACTGACTTCAGAAACCTAGAAGCAATGGAAAGAGTAGCACAAATCTCCTTCCCTCATACAAGTCTATGGCACTATGAGAAATCAATGCTCTGAGTGGCCTCACTAGAAACTATCTGCTCTTCGCTATCTCCCCTTAGCCTGTCTTTTTCCATTCATTTTGATCACATGTCAAGTTAGGGGCGGTTTGGGTTTCTTTCTTTTACACTTGGGAGAGGGGGTGTCGTGTTTTGAACAAAATGCTACTTTACATTGACCATACAAGTTCAATCTTAATACAGTACTCCATGTTTTCTGACCTTGCTCAAAATCCAGTGTAACAGTAGGACAGCTATCAGAGCTCAAAGGAAACCTGTCCCAGGCAGGAACCAAACCCACCTCTTATGTGGAAATGTTACATTTGAAAATTTATCCCATCAGATCTCTCTTGACAAATCGATCATCTGCACCTTACTTGCCTTGAAACCACATGTAAAATTCCCTGTGGAACAAAACTGAGTTAATTATTTAGCAAAGTGCCTAATTTTTCAAAATTTGCTTTGAGGAAGCAAACTTAAAAATACCTCCTCAGACACAACTGAGATCCTCAAGAATATAGAATCACAGAATTTTAGGGGTTGGAATGGACCTGACAGATCATCTAGTCCCAAGCCGCCCTGCCATGGGCAGGGACACCTCCCCATTAGACCAGGTTACTCAGGGCCTCATCCAGCCTGGCTCATCCAGATGGAGCAGCCTTAGATGCACTGCATGACTGAATTCTCAGAGCAAGAGAAAGACAGGGCAGAAGGATCTGGTGGTCTGTTTCTGTGCCTTACCTCCACATCGAGACACACTGCAAGCTCCAGCTGACTTTTGGTTTCTAGGATTCTGAGGACTGGGGCAAGAGTAACAAGTTATTTGTCCTTCCTCATCCTGTCAAGTTTTATTAGGGCATAACCTAATAAACAACTTTCTCATTCCCCACCATAGTATGTGGTGGGCAATGAGACACTTCAGCTAACTAACAACAAAGAAATATCAGATCACTAACATTTTGTGACTGTGGCTTCAAAGCCAAATTAGGCAGCCAGCAGCTAGATTGCTAGATAAAGTTCAAGGTAAAACCAACACTATGGTTACACAAGTATTAGATCTGGTCAATTGCTCTGCGATCTGGCAGTTTCTGTGCACTGAGAGAAGACCAAAATTAACCTGAAGTCAATTAAGCTGTACTGGAGCTACACTCCAACTGCTTCAGGCCACACTTCCCACTTGCACTGGCTGCTCCAGGGACGCACTGTGGCAGGTCAGCAGGACGGTGGTGACAGTCCCCACAGCAGAAACACAGAGCTGAAACAGTGAAATGCAGGGGCTGCGTAAAATCAACCTAGGTCCAAACAAAACTTTTCCGTTAGATCTGAACCAACTGAGTCAAGTATTTCCTTTTAATTTTCCTACGAGGTGGCAACAACAGAAAGAAAATTGCAAAAGAGAAAAAAAGCTAACTTGCTACCACCACTGTACTACAATGTTCAAAGCCACCTGAAAAAGTTGTGTACAGTGTGGTGGTTACAGCTGTGCACTAGCATGGAGAGAGAAAAGGATCAAGTGGGAAGACACAGGACAAACTGACCCAAATGTGGAAAGAAAGCCATGTAACGTTTACCCAGCTCATTCAGTATGAACTACAGCTTAAAACTAAGCATATCTGCTTGGGCAACAGCATCTTGCTGGAGACAAACCAGGCTGACACAGGAGTCCAGCTGGACAAGACATGGGCTTGTTCTGTGCGTCCATGGGGTTTGAGCTAACAGGACACTACCAGTCCAGCTGGCCACTCTCTGCTCCAAAATCATTGCACATTGTTATCAGTGCCCCAGTGTGTGGAGCAGCCTTTGAAGAAGAGGCAAGGGGATTCAAGTAATTGATTCAACAGCAGAGGTGTCTGGCTTATGAAGCAGCATATGTGATATTTCTCCTGGAATCAAAGATGGACAGGCCCATCAGGGTATTCTACTTGTATCTGATGTTGCTACATGCAATAATGACCCTATGATGACTATGATTTCTGAGATGCACCAAACACTTCAAGCTTTGATAGATCCTATGCACATATAAGAAAAGAGATTAATATATCCAGATACAGATTTAGCTATTTACAGTCTAACAAATACTCATTATTCAATGCAATACTAGAATTACGCCACATGTCTGTGCTTTTATGCCTCAAGCTGTCAAACATGTAAGTTTCTTCACATGACTACATCAAACCAAACTTTTCAGAGTGACACAAGTGTCCAGACAACTTGATCCACAAACACATTCCCTGTAAACTGCTCCCAGTTCATCATCTTCCACCTAGAAATGTTCCAAACACACGCCACTCACCTAGCCTCATAGGAACACAAAATAGGGGTAATGAGGAAAGCCTGTTTAGAAGTTCACAGCATTCACCAGGGCCCAATTTAGCATAACAAACAGACTCAGTGTTAGACTCAATTATAGCAGTATTAATTACACGGGCATATGTCAATGCTAAAATCATCCCATAGAAATCCACAGGACTGAAATTAGGATGACAAAAATTAACCTTCTCTTAAAAAAACCCCAACAGAAATAAAAAAACCCCAAACATTAACACCCTCCCAAAAAACCCAAAAAACCCCACAAGATACATCTTTAGGAAGTTCAAACTTTTCCTGTCATTTGCTTAAATGAAACAAAAATGTTTATGAACTTCACTTCCCAAAACTAGAAACTACATGGTCCCACCTGACACACGGGAAATACCCAGTCAAACTAGATCTGATGTGCAAATAATGACGTTAAAAGTCACAATTCCACTGGCTGGCTTTGCTCGTCTTTCAGAAACCTCATTGTTTTTCTCCAAATCAACAAAATAACCAATTGCCTCTAGTAGACTTCATTTCTGTAGCCACTGGCTTTGTTTGTCCTTAAAACCCATTAAAAACCTGGTCTTGAGTCTCATGCAGCTGTTATAAAGAAAAAAAAAAAGTGAAAGCTTTTCTGCTGTAAAAAAGAAGAAAAGGGGCAGGGGGAGGGGTCCACAGTGAACCAGGATTAACAAAGACACTTAAAGGCTCTTTTCAACACATCAGCCTTTGAGCATTTGCTCCTATAGACAAATCCTGTAGTATCTCAGGGGCTGAGAAGGCGAACCTCATAAAGGGGGTCATGATCCACCCATTCACCATTTTCTTAAGAATGATGCCTTGACTTTATAAGGAAAATCACCAACACCTGATGCAAATTGATTCTGAAGCAGCATCCTTTGGGTTATTGTGTTTTAGCGGCTCAAACATTTATGTCACATGAGATGGTTACACATTCTAAGGCTGTGTCTTAAATCTCTGATTGTCAGAGCAAGCAGGTCAGCAAGAAAATAGCTCCCTTTCTCCTCATTTGATAACTCATTTCTTCTTGGTGGATTTTCATAAAATTGTAAAAGAAAAAAAAGGCAACTATGTTGCCTGTTGTGTAACACTATTAACTACAACAACTGCCAAGGCTGGCAGCACTTGGCTTTTCTCTTTAAATCTCTCATACTTTTATAATGACAGTGTCACATCTAAACTTTGAGATGTGCCTCATCACTTTGTATGAAATGTTAATATTTTATTTGCATCCTCTCAGCTAAGGGGACAAAACTGCTGAATGCTGAACAATGAAATGCATTGACACCTCTCATGCAGGATGAAGCTGCTCATTATTTACGTCAGAGCAGTGACTATGCCAGTGCTGTTCATGCTTGCCGTTCTCTGAAGTGACAGCTCTTTGGATGAATCCACTTGCTGCTGCTGGGGAGTAAGGATATGCTCACATGTCCTTTTAACCCAGCAATTTCAGGAAATGGTAATTCTCATTGCCTCCTTCCATCTCCTAACGTACTGCTGTGTCCAGCACAAAAAGAAGTACCAAAAGGAACAGGCAAGGTGTATGTTCAGCTCCATGGAACATGATCCAGGTTTAACAGAGTTTTAAGCAACAGAAAAGCAGCTAAATTGCTTGTTGCTTCTCCTTCAAGTGGAATGTGCCTGAGGGCAAAATGGTCCCAATAGATATGAACTTATTATCTTTCAATATGGAGGTTTCTGGTAAATCAGTTTCTGGATAAGGAATTGCTACTATTTAAACAGCTGGTCTTTGGCTGTTAAATCTGTGTAAAGTCTAGCTTGTACTGGAGAATGAACACTTGCAGCCAGGCTAGTGAGTAAAATTGCATTCTCCCCAGGACAAATCTTCTCTTGAAGAGGCATGTAGCATTTCCAGCATCCTCACATGGTTCACATGCAGCCTTGAGCACTGACATTCAAATAGGCATGTTTTTATCTTAAGAGTTACTTCAGCATCAAAAGATCACACTTCTGCTATGAGATTCCAGTTCCCTGGGAAGGCTGATGAAAGTTTCATTTTGCTACATACATTTCCTGCGACATCCATTATTAGAGATCTACCACTGGTTGCTCCTTGGAAGTCATTCACAGGACTGTATGGAATTAACCAATGCACGTCAAAGCTGAATATGCTCGCTCATTGATATAGAGCTCACACATAACAAGGTAGACAAATGCAACAACTGAACCTCTAAAGCATGAGGAAATCCCAAACAGAACTGCATGATAGACAGCAAAATTGAAATTAAACACACTACCCCTTGGAATCAGTAATTAATTCCCTTTTACCATCAATAACTATTTAAAGAACAGCAGACACAACTTAATATGCAACCATCCAGCATATAAAGAGTTATAAAATACCTTGCAAATCAGATCTAATCTGTTCCTGGTACCTTTCTGAAGCTTTTCCTCTGTGCTGTGCCCCACTTGCAGACAGTAGGAGTTAAGTCAAGTTTCAGTCTTGTGAAGAGGGGGCTCAGGGGTGACCTCATTGCTCTCTACAACTACCTGACAGCGGTCGTAGAGTGGTGGGGCATGGTCTCTTCTGCCATGGCTGCAGGGAAAGGACTAGAGGGAATGGTCACAAGATGAGACAAGGGAGATTCAGACTGGATAGGACAAAATTTTTCACTGTTAGGATGGTCAGGCACTGGAATATTGCCCAGGGAGGCAGTGGAGTCACCATCCCTGGAAGTGTTTAAGAGGCGTCTGGATCTGGCGCTGGAGGCTCTGGGTAAGGGGTTACAGTGGAGTCACGATTGAACTCAATGGTCTTAAAGGTCTCTTCCAGCCTTGATGATTCTATGATTCTAAGACAGGAAAATCAGGAATAGTACTACCTCACCACAAGTGTGAAACCAAATGAAGTTTAGCCTGTTGCTACAACTGCAGGCCAATTACCCAACACAAAAGCTGTCAGAGCAGGAACTGGACTTTCCCTCTTACACTGCTCAAAAAATGTTTCAGACAGTGCTGTGCCAGGAGAAGCCTACCACAGGAAGAGGACCAGTACAAGACTGAATAAATAAAATTGTATCTAACCTAGACATACTCCAAGTTCCTGAAGAAGATCAGCTAAAACCTGCATTTCACTCAGTAACTGCATCACAGAAGACTTTTAAGTACCTATGACTTACTTTTTCCCCCCCTGCCCCACTGCTTCCTGCTCCACTGGCCAGACTAAGCAAAATCCCTTTGCCAAAGTCTGTGGACAGGGGGAGCCCTGTACAGAGACTGCATTCACCACCTGCACTGAATCCATCTGCTGACCTGGTATCTCTTGCTGTGGAGTCACTTTCTGCCCAGAACCATTAGCGTGTCTAGGCAAGCAGGGCCCCAGTGCTGTCCAGAAGTCCTCAAGTAGCTCTGCAAAACAATCAGATCAAACAAAAAAAAACCCACCCTGACTCTTCCATGCATATCCATGATCTAGCTTCTTCCCCTTCTTCACACTGTTCCCACTCCATTCTCTTCTCCCCAGTCTATTTCTTAGCTGCTCCTGAGTGGCAGTCCAAGCAGCAGCACTAGCCCCCAGGCCTGCCTTGACCATACACCCTGGGACAATCAGCTTTTTCTAAGGAAATGAGGCATACATAACAACATTGCTTCTGGGTGTCCTTTTATGTCCTCTCAGCAACTACTGAGCCGTCTGCCCAGCTTCCAGCAATCTGATAAACGATGCAGAGAGGTTTCAAAAATACTAATTTTCTATAAATTTAGTGTAAATAAGCAGGGAACATGCAAGTGGAAGGAGAGAGACCCTTTCAGTATCTGTGCAAGTGAAAGGCTGTGGTGGCAGTTCCATCTTCCGTTTGATCACAGCAAATCTACACAAGTATGGTCTGAATACTTCAGCTGAAAAAAGGAAGATTAATTTAGTGATTGCACCTTGTTAGACATGAGCAAATCAAACCATAAAGTGTGAGACCCACAGGGGTTCTTATTGTATTCCACTGCTCACAGCAGCACCTGTTAAGATGTCCAGAGCAAACTGTGGCACTAATTAAGCACAGAAAAGAGAGACTTTTACAAGCTGTTCTTCAAAACACTTGTCTTCATATGCTCAGTGACTGGTTTAAGCATGGACAGGCTATTTGTGCTCACCCCACCGAAGAGTTTCCCAGGCTAGCATTCGCCAAGAGCCCTTTTATCTCTGCACTAGCACAGAAATGCCACGTATACTGCTCATTTGTGTTGCAACATTAAACTGTTTCTGCAGCTACCTAAAAAATAATTGTGTTTCTTTGGTGTTCCAATTTCTAATTGGAACTCACATGGCCTTCTCCACCTGCAGTATGTTTAGCTTACTCATTGCTGTTCTTCCAGATGAAATCACAAGCATCTTCAGAGGCATACTGTGCTCTGCACAATGGACTGAGAGAGATTTTTTCAGTTTTCGTCTAGCATCCAACACAATAGCTTGAAAATATCCACATAAACTAATCTTGGTGAACTTTCCAAAGTTTTTCAGGCTTATTGCACTGTTACAAGAAAAAACACCAAAACAACTTACAGCTCTTTCCAACAGAAATCCTGAGTAATTCCCTGCTTGCTTGCACAGACGTTTTAAACAATTTTTCTGTTCTATGAATCCAAGCTCTTCCTAGAGTGAGCAAAACTAGATTGGAAAAATCTATTCTTAGGCCAAATGCGTTGCTGCTGGAAGATGTACTAATTCAATCTAACAAGCATTTTAAAGGCTTGCTGATTCGCAATCCACGTACATGCTGCCTAGCCCATGCAGCCTGAATTAGCTGTCATAGTTGTTAGGCCCCTGTTAAGATATAACATCTGACCCCTCTCCTTAACTTTTGTGCTTCAGAAGCATTTATTATGGACTGCATTACAGTGGTGCCCTCCAGTGCCATGATAATTAAGACTTTTCTCAGTACTGGCCTATAAACCCCCTATTGTCCATGAATTTGTAATTCTGTTATGAAGATTCTCTGAGACTCAGAGCTTAATCAGCAAAGAGAATGCCACTGTATCAAATTCTGCTCAGCTTTTTCTTTGGAGCAAGGAAGAAATGAAACACAGTGTTACACTGAATATCAAATGTGGTCTTTGAAGTAACACAGATGACGCCAAGGCCATTGGTGCCTGATGTTACTCCCCACCAATTTCTACCTTTGAGCTTATTCCAGGCTGTACATCAGCTATAGCAAGGTGCAATGCACCGAGCCCTTATTTTACTCTGTAACACAGCAATTGACAACAACAGAGACACACATCTTGGTAGCACTAACAGTAACCTGTACTCCTTCACACGCAGCCTTCACCTCTCCTGGACAAGCATCCCATGATCCCCCCCGAGCTCACCAGACCTGAACAAAGCAGTAAAACACACACGATGGTTTGTTCCTAATTCACATATAACTTACCGCATCTGTTACCCAGATATATCTGTCCTACACCACAGGCCTGCTGTGGCTCTGAGGGCTTGAGAGACTTCCTGGCCACTTCGTGGTCAGTGCCAGAGATGCGAATGCGGAACTGGTCCCTGCTGACTGTCTTTCGCAAGGTTCGGATGGTTTTACGGAACCTTTTTTCAGTCTTCTTCCGAGCACAGCGCACATCACACGTGTCTGAGAAGGATCAAAGGTGAAAGCTCCTATAAGTGACCATGCACAAAAACACACCCAGTGCAAAAGACCAACCAATGCAAATCGCCGAGAAAGCAACTTCTGTGAACAAGTCTGAAATCCTTAAGGACAACACCAACAGGCTAGAAGAAAATTAATCAGACCACAAGACTTCAATCTATGGGCACCTCTTTGATCTTTGAAACGAACCCCATCTCTCACTCTTTTTGAAGCAGTAAAATTAATTTTCCAAACAGGAGATACTTTTTGTTTTTGTTTTGCATACAGATAGGAGTGCAAAATACAGAAATTAAGGAGTGAACAGCAAGGAGCTTCAAACCGCACCTTGAATTATTTTCCAACCAACCTGTCACCTCCTTTTGGTTTGTTTCAAGCTCAAAGTCCACAGTGATAAAAATGTCTCTAGTCGCTGACAGTCTACTGAGGGTTCCATGAACATTCTTGCCAGAGCTGCACGTTAGGTTTACATAGTGGAAGCTCTCCATTACTGAATTACATGTCTCTGTGTGAACAAAATTAAAGGAAGCAAAAGCTTGTCCAGCTACATTATTAAACATTCACTAGTGCTCAGTGCATATGTTGTCATGAAGAATTAAAGAGGACCAAACGATCATCTCTGTGTGCCAGTAAACAAACAGTTTGGCCAGTTTCTCAACTGATACATTCTCACATATAATGACTCCCATGCACATACAAATGTGCTGTCAGGCTGACTCTGGTACTGCAGCAGGTCTGAGGCTTGATTCACCACTAGGATGGAAGCTTGGCAGCAGGGCTCAGTCTGCTTCCCCTGGGTTTTGCCACCAGGTTCTAAGGAACTGCCTTTGCGCTACGCAAAGCATCTGAAAGCCATGGCACTGCCTGCATCAGGCAAGCTACTCAAGGGAAAAAAATCTGCACTCATATGAAGCATGCGAAAAACCCATATTATTTAAATTAAGTAGTGGCTGTGTACACAAGACAGGTGAAGAGCATTTTCAAGGTTTCAATGAGGAAATAAGATTTAGTTAAAGAAAACATCCAGAATAAGCTTTGGTTCTGAAGCACATAACTCTTCACTGAGCATCTAGTGTAGTTTCTCGTTGTTACTCTGCTAAGGACAAACAAACTGACACACTGATTCATCATATTGTTTAGTGACTCCTTCCCCCAGATCCACCTTTTTTTTTTTAATGTACTCCTCCTCATTTTCTGCTGACTTTGTCAATTCCCAGGCTATACTTTCTGCTTGGGAACAGATGGAAGAGCTGAACGCACTGTGTCCATCTGGGATTGTTGAAGTACAAATGAAAAACAAGATAAAAGAGGAATAACCTTTTGACAATAGAGTCAGCATAAAAAGGTCAGGAGATTCTTCGATGAGGAAGACAGTAAGGAACAAGTGAGAAAGAAAAGAACAGAAAGATGAAGACAGAAAGGAAATGAAGAAAAAGAACTAACTGAGAATTTATTAGCAGTGCTACAAACAAAAAAGAAGGGCTTTTCTAGGAAGACTGTAAGGATGTCACAATGAAGTCCTGGGATCTGAAATAACTATTGCAAGAATCATGCCTGGAAAGGAGTGTGATTGATGAGACCAGTGAAGAGCAGAAAGCCTGTAAGTCCTTTGTGCTTTGCTTATGGTGTACTTCATATCTGGAAAGCACGTGATAACCCCTGAGCTATGGCTCCAACCTGCTTACCTGCATTTTTATAGTCATACCTGGTATCATCTGTTCTAGACCTTCTTGAAACATCCCAGACTTTCTCAAACTACATTTTCCTTCATTTAATTTAAAGGCTATGCTTATCTTGATAGCCGAGGCATCTTCAGGAAGAAACAATGACATGTTATTTTTTAAAAAAAGGAATAGAAAATTTAGATAACCCTAATGTCACATCATAATAATGACATCAAAAATATGCTGCTATAAGGTGAAAAAGCAGTCATCACAGAAACCCTAAAGATATGCCAGATCCCTGCTGCTGTGAAGCTGGTTTACAGCTTGAATTGGAACTAAGTGTGGCAAATTTTATTTAAAAAAAAGGAAGAATGATATGAAGTCCAGATCTGCTATTGAATTAATCAAATAAAGGTTAGTTGAAATCAAAAGAGATACTGCAAATCTGTTCAGAAAGTAGTTTATACCTATATAAAATAGCACCTCTTATCTGTTTAGCTATAAATGCTTTCTAAACTTTACTGTCCAACATCTCATTCTAAACATACGGTATGTTGTCCACACTGTCCAGTTAGTATGACTAAAAAGAGGTATTGACACTCCTGGTATAGCTGTTGGTTTTACTACTGATCTTTTTCTCTTTCCTTATTTTCAAGTTCTTATTTTCAGCGAGTAACGCTGATGAGGCACAAGGAGAATTTTCCACTGTAGTCATGAAGAAGAAAAATATACAATGGAGAGGGAAAAGAGAAAGTCAACAGAAACACCTTTATTTCAGTTATCAATGAAAATAAATCAAACCATGCAACAGTAAATGTAGTGAATACCCAGCCAGCTGGAAGCATTTGTATTTTGCTGCTTTTTCTTAAGCTGAGATGAGCTGCCACAGGTGAGGGTGTAGGCATCTTGTGTTCCTGACAGACAGACAGACAGTAAAGACACAGGCACAGTCCACAGACTGAAGACTCCTGTGGTATAAAAGACATTTTAAATTTGTTGATTGACATCACCTTCTTCACCTTTTTAAACAATGGTGTTCATAAAATACTCCACGTTAGAGCTTGTCTCCTCCAAAACCACTGAAAGGGTTCAGGAAGAAAACCAGCATCTGTGCCGTAAGTACCAGCCAAGTCGCGTGCCATGTCCTGTGGGGTGGAGGGTCTGAGCAGGCAAAACCTCAGACCCCACGCAGGGCTGGAATGCCTTCACCCCATTCTGCAGTGGCTCTCAGGGCCAGTTAAGGAATGGCCCAGGGAGCACAGAGAATTCTGCACTGTCCTCACCAGCTTCAAAAAGACAGTTGTCATGAGAGGGGAATCTGAGAGTAGGGTGGTTTTAGAAGACAAGTAAAGGGGGACCTTCCTGGGACACTGGCAGGGATATAGCCCTTTTTTTATTATCTATCATGAAAGAAGAAAGGTCCCTGATGATTGTCTGCTGCTTAAGGCTTCCATGACAATTAGGAGTTTGCCACTCTTACACTGTCTAATAACTTGCTTTTGTTAGTTTTAACTTACCAGAAAATACCTGGACATCCAGAGAGCAGCTCAAGAAGCATCTATTGCTCCCACCACTCTTAATGCAGTGCAGCCATACCTTGGGTGACATATTATCAGCAAGGGACCTTTTGACTCTAAATGGAATAAAACAAATACTCACAGAAGTAAAACATCTACCTACACCCCACTAACAAACTGGCATGCAGCTGCTTTTGTAGCTGGTACCTGAGAGCACCCACACAGTTGATAGGCTGTTTAGACAGAAAATGAAAATGAAACAAAATCACTGGAAGATCACACCACATAAGTAATTTTCAATATCATGAGCAAACCTACTCATACAGAGAAACAAAAGTAAATAGAAGAATGGGCTAGACAAGAACAGGAAAGGAAGCATCAAAATCCCTCAAAGTATCTCCTGTTTCTGGGGTTGTTTTTTGCTTGTTTTTATGAGTTTCAACATCCCTAGCATCATGCCTTGCTAAAAAGTAAAGCGGGATACCAGGAACCATGACTCGTACCACTTAACTGGACAGACCATCAGATCTGACTATAACCACATGGCCATCAGACACATGAGGAATGGAAATGTATTTACCAGACACCTTACCAACACAATCCTTTTTATTCCAGTGTAACTTGTAGTTAGAGTGACACAGGCATTCATAGTCTCCCAGCACGTTCACACACAGCTGCTGGCAACCACCATTGTTGATGCTACATTCATTAATATCTACAGAGGAAAGGCAAAAATACTTAAAAAAAATTTACTCTTCTCAAAGTTCTGTATTCCAAGTCCATTCTGGTTAACATGTACACAAACACTGCTTAGTACGGTTTGGAAAAGACTTTAGGAATGCTATCTGAACACCCACCTTGAAACAGTTTGTCTTCATGGAAATCCTTTGATAAAAGTCAAAATAGACCAAATATTGGTGAAGGGGAGATGCTAGCTATGTCCTTAAACTTCATAATTAAACAATATTCAGCCTCAGCAATATGATAACAAAGGCGATGAAATAAAAAACTGCATTGCACTGTGGTTACTTAATATTTCTAATTTGAAATAGAGACAAACAACATGGACAGGATTCATACTGGTCAGTCCTCCAAAGTACTCTGACAGATACAACTACTGTGGAACACTGTTTGACTTTGTGGGCAAACACCACCATTGTCCCTTTTGGCCAATTAGCCAATTTCAGGGCCTTCTCCTGCCCAATAAATGCCATTAGGAGGAGAAACTACTGACAACACAACATACTGCTTTTGGTACAAACTTGCATACTGATGCAGATTATACCACTCACTAGTGCTGTATCCCAGAGGTCAATACCAAGGCCAATACTGTTTATTGTCTTCATTAATCCTGGATGATGGGACAAGAGTTCACCCTCAGCAAGTTTGCAGATGACACAAAACTGGGAGGAGTGGCTGATACACCAGATGGTTGTGCCACTATTCAGAGGGATCTTGACTGGCTGGAGAAATGGGTCAATAGGAATCTCATGAATTTCAACAAAGGGAAATGCAAAGTTCTATGTCTTTGTTGCTCAGATCTGCTCTAATGATTGCTTCACTTGTCTCCCATAGCTTGATGGCAATTACACATAAACCTACAAAACTGCCATCAAGAAACCTCTTGCAAGTCCCACAAAGTTCATGCAACTGAGGGTATTCTACATACACTTTTGTTATTGGTAATAAGTTCCATAACCATTTGTTCCCCCCTCTAAGTAACAATTTGTTAGAAAGCACTGTAAAACACATTACAAAACAGATCTGATCTCTGAGGAAGATCTGCTGTTAACAACTGAGACAGCAGGGGTAGGAATGAGCAGCAGATCAATGATGAAGGAAGGGAACATCTTAAACTGGCACTGCTGCCCAAGATACTACAAAATCAGCCAAAATCTTTGGTTTTCATTGACCTTTTGTTAGGATG
This sequence comes from Acanthisitta chloris, assembly GCF_000695815.1. Classification (NCBI taxonomy): domain Eukaryota; kingdom Metazoa; phylum Chordata; class Aves; order Passeriformes; family Acanthisittidae; genus Acanthisitta; species Acanthisitta chloris. Next base: position 19,536 of record NW_008692689.1, on the reverse strand, counting down.
CTGCATGCAACGGCAATCTATTATCTCCAGCACTTAGTGTCTCCTTCCACAGAGATCAGAAAGTGTGTATTCAATATCCCTACCAGCTTTGACACAGCCTGCGATTGCCAGTCAATGAAGGACTTACTGAGTACAGGGATTAACATCTTCTGCACAGGAGTATGATAAGAAAAGACCCATTAGCAGTCAACAGCAAAATTACAGTTCCTTTCCTTCACTGGTGGCCAAAATAAATGGAATTAATGCAGAGGAATTAACGAGAACAGAGTTCTTTTAACAAGTAGAATCATAGAATCAACCAGGTTGGAAGAGACCTCAAAGATCATCGAGTCCAACCCTACCGTGGTCACTAGCCCATGGCACTAAGTGCCACATCCAGTCTCAGCTTGAAACCCTCCAGGGATGGTGAATCCACCACCTCCCTGGGCAGCACATTCCTATGCCTGAGCACTCTCTCTGGAAAAAATCTCTTCCTAATATCCAACCTAACCCTCCCCTGGCAGAGCTTGAGTCTGTGCCCTCTTGTCCTGCTGCTGGTTGCCTGGGAGAAGAGACCAACCCCCACCTGACTCCAACCTCCTGTCAGGGAGTTGCAGAGGGTGAGAAGGTCTCCCCTGAGCCTTCTCGTCTCCAGGCTGAACACCCCCAGCTCCCTCAGCCTCTCCTCATGGCACTTGTGCTCCAGTCCCTTCACCAGCCTCGTTGCTCTGCTCTGGACCTGCTCCAGCACCTCAGTATCCTTCCTGAGCTGAGGGGCCCAGAGCTGATCACGGGATTCAAGGTGTGGCCTCACCAGCACTGAGTCCAGGGGCAGAATCACCTCCTGGCCCTGCTGACCACTCTGTTCCTGATCCAGGCCAGGATGCCATTGGCCTTCTGGGCCACCTGAGCACACTGCTGGCTCCTGTTCAGCTTTCTATTTATCCAAACTCCCAGGTCCCTTTCTGAGGGAGCACATGAACAGTGTTATTCATTATCCAGACACATTTACCTGTTCATCAGGATAAAACACAGTGATGTCGTAGCCCTTTAAACTTCTCTGCAGACTTTCTAGAGGTAGAGGTTAGAATAGAACAGGCACACAGAGATTTCTGAATTGTTATCGTCAAGTTCAAGTGTACTCATTCTGCCTCAGAAATAAATAGGTCTTACTCAGAATTAAGTAGCATATGAAGTCAGTGAAGTTTTGTGGAGTCAGTAAGGTCTTGTCTAGACCTTATATAAAATTAGTTTAATTCCACTGAGTGTCCCCGTTATTCATTTCCTCATGTTAATTCTGGGAATTTGTCACACAAATATTCACACTTGACACATCAGGGTTCTGTGAACATCTTTCTCTTTCCTTGAACTGTTCTTGTAGGAAAAACATAAAAGATTTAAGAGTATTAATCTTGGCCAATGTAAATTAGTGGTACGAGATCAGCTCAATTTCAATCTATATCACATGAGGATCTGGCATATGCACAGACAACCTGCAGAAGCATAATTTTCAAAGTTATTCAGAGCTTCCTGTTCTTTAAGCCCTATTCTACTGACTTTTCATTGAAATCAATGACACTTCTGAAAATTGCACAAAATTGCAGTTTTTAACATCCAAATGCAAAACCCATCAGTTTGTCCTAATAGTTACAGGTGCTTTCTGGATGCATGGTGTGAAGGTAAAATCATTTGGGCAAAGACAGAATAAGCAGGATTAGTTTCTACTTTTGCTATGTCTCATTATGAAGGCAAAGAGCAAAATTTACTTCATAGGCCTACTGCATATACCTAGGCTTGTGTCTTACACAGACACTAACTAGACCTGTGGCAACAGCCCTCTGTCATCATGGCCTGTACTGTCTTTCTGTAACTCACCTCCACAGTGTATGAAGCCATAGAGAGCATATCCTTTGTTGCAAGTACACTCGAAGGTGCCTGGATGATTGATGCACGTGTGGTCACATGTGCGTTCAAAAGAGCATTCATCAATGTCTGCAAGTGTTAAAGGGATGCATCAGTATCCTTCAGGCTGACAAGGGAGCCCTGATGAGCTAGCACAGTTGGATGCAGAGATGTGCAGATTAATGTAAACTAAGCAAATTCTTGTAAGGCAAATAATGAAGCATAATGAAATGAAAACCTTTAGAAGAGCACTTACCTTGCCAAACAAACATTTTCTTGGCAAACACAAAAACTGCTGTTACATTTTTAAAATTATGTTTAAAACAAATTACTTCCCTTCTATGGGAGGAGAAAACTGCTGACAAAACTCTTATTAAGAAAAGTCTATAAAAGAAGTCTATAAAAGAAAATATCACCTTTGTTTGTTCCCCCTGAATGAAAGCAAAGGCCACACTTTTCATTCTATACGAATGTGCAGTGCCTGACTTAAGCCTGCTGAAAATCACCATGTTCTTCGAGAGAGAATGTTCATTATATCACAAAAAGTACCTAAAATTTCTGTGCTAGCCCATTAAGCATGCCATGTAAGAATGCTGCAAAGCACAAAAACATTCACATCAACTTCACTGACAAATTGCAAAAATCTTTTTTCTTGGGCTTTAGCATGCTTCAAGGTATCACTTTTGAAACAGTCTAGGGAAAGTAATAGAAGGGAGATACAAGTCTTTAAAATGAATTTTCATAAACAGATTCCATTACAAAAAAGACACATAAACTATCCTAAAAATTGGGTGTTTGTATAATAAGTTTGCTCCATATAAATAGTTGTTCTTCCTTGTCTGATTTAGAAAGTATAAGAACAAAATTCTTTTCTGTTCGGCTTTCTGAAATTCATCATTGATGTCAGCTGGCTGTTGGAAATGGCATAATTCACCAACTGGCTGATTGACTTTACATTATTTCATGCTGTAGCTTTTCCAAAACCACAGACCATCTTGATCTTTACATTTTCATCCATTTAAGCAGCTTAAACAGGATTGCTAACTCTATATGTACAAACCATTATACAGTAAAACAAATATGCTTTGTAAGTCTCACAGGAGAAATCCACATCATCCACAAAATCAAATGCTTTATGATGTTTTAGGGAATAGTGATTCCAGTCTGTCTACAGGCCTATAATTTCATAGATCGCATCATATCTTTTTTTCCCCCTCAAATAATGAATTCACGGCAACTCAATGTCCCATTAAGAAAAAGTCATTTCACTGCAATGGAGAATCAGTCAGTAAGATGGACAGAGAGATATTGTCTATTTTTACCTGCAAATTATTGTAAGATCATTAAGGCAGGAGGAAGCATTAGCCTCACAGAAAGCTTTTCGATATGATGCTGTCTCTGTTGCTTCCAGATAATAGTTCACTGTGCCATTAAACATATCTCCTATGATAGTATCAAGCCAACTGTATTAATTCAACAGCTGTTTCAGAAGAAAAAAATCCAAAACTGAGCAATGGAAATTATTCTGGGGCTCATTATCACTTCATTATTTTAGGAGATGTCCAAGCCACGCTGATTTGTCCTACTTTGTTCTACTATTGTCTCTCCAGTGCACATACCTTGACAGGATTTCTCATCTGTTAATAATTTAAATCCTTTTCTGCAGCTGCAATCAAAACTGCCAACAGTGTTCTTACAGAAATGAACACAGCCTCCATTATTGGACTGGCATTCATCAATATCTGTAACGAAAAAAACACTTCAGCAAATAAACACAGCGCACTCAACATACTTCCACTGCCAGATCCAGACAACAGTCACGGCCGATTGGTTAGAGGAGCCCAGAAACAAAATCTAGTGAGACTACCACAAACAGTAAGGAAGATCAGATCCAACTCTTCAGAATGACCTGGCTCATTCAGCCCCAGGCCAGTGTTATTTGCTCTCATTTAACATATTGCTGTCAGTTTTGGGTATATGTGTTCATAAATGACCATTTCCCTAAGTTCTGTCAGAAAACATTTTGACTCCAACATGCTCTAAAAGGTTTTAGCATTTTAAACATCCTCTCCATTTCCTCTTCAGAAGCCCTGCAGAAATGTCAGGCAGAGACTTTCTGAGCTAACTCCATCCTTTTCATGACAGTATTAGAATGAGGCCTTTATCTAGTATTAATTGACTCAGGCATGGGGATTTCATAATTTTTGCTTAGCAGAACAGTCTTAACATCTAATTATTGGAAAATGTATTCTAATACAAAACCTAACTGTCCCTTTGCTCCCTGCCAGTACTCTCATTAGAGCTGGTTGGACCAGTACATATTTATAAAACACATCTCTGTTTACACACTGATATTTACTCACAAACTGCTGACTGTGAGTAAACAGCAGACTATTAGACGGTATACCTGTGAGCACCCACATACCTGCCTCTTCCATTACTGACGTCTACTTTACCACAGACCAGTATTATTTCCTACCAAATCTCACCTGTGAAAAATGAGGCCATCTTGGCACAAGAGGTGGAAGTGGCAAGAGGGAGGGCAGAGCAGAAGAGATTCTCTGCACGTGATACACCTGATGTGATGCAAATCATGCCCCTACCTCTAGCTGCAGTCCTTTCTCTGGTCAGATTACACATACTGGCTTTCCTCTGGACACTAGTTTACCTTAGTCTGGAGGTTAAAACCTTACAGCAAAGTGTGGGTACACACGTGTCCATGAGTATAAAACTCACCTTTACATGTCTTTCCATCAAACTGGAGTGTGAACCCAACGGGACAGCTGCAGTGAACTCCAGTTGATGTATCTTTACATGTACGATCACAGCCGCCATTATTCACCGCACACGTTTCTAGACAACAAGATAAAGCTGAAGTTTGCTCAGGAACATTATAAAGGCAACAAGAAACATCATGTGATACAAGGCACATTTCAAACACACTGCTATTCAATCACTTATAGTCTAGTATACACGAGCAGCTACTAAATATATGTGTTGGCAAAAATCCTGCCTCAGCTATTTCCAGGTATTTTGTGGAGTCTCTACAAACTAAGATACTGTCCTCTGGGTATTCTTGTCCTTAAACACAAATCCCTGTCTCCTTAGTGATGGACCTGTTACTGTCAATCTGTCTCCTTATGCCCCCACTCAATCCTGGCTGATCCTCTGACAATTCCCACCAACGCTCAGACACCTGGTTACACTCAGCACTACTAAACCAGTTTTCTTAAATCCCTCCCAACACACCTTCCCATGCTACCTGTGCTCCCAGTCATGGTGTATTACACCCACACTGTGCTCCTTCAGGCTGGTAATCCAGGCACCATCTCAACTTAATGTGTGTTCTTCTAACTTCCCCCTATGCAAACTATGGCTAAATCTCAGCAAACCTTTCTGGCCAACACCCCTAAAACATGGTTCTTCATATCCAATTAAACAGAAATAATTCACTCTTTGGCATTCATCCCCTTGTAGCCAGTCTAACCACCTCAGTCAGTCTTAACAGTCTTTTCACTGGCTGGACAAATGCAATTTTATATAGCACATATTGATTCAGAGAGCTGCAAAGAACATTCTCTCTCTCTCTGCTTTCTGACCTTCTCTTTCCAGCTCTGTCTCCTAGTTCTGTGCAGCATCAAGCATAAACTACTTATTCTCAAATTTTGAGAGCTTTACTGGTTTATTCTCTCCCAATGTCTCATCTCACATTCAGTACTGGAAGGCTGTGTCCAACCCCAAGGGAAGACACTCAGAATGCCTCTTCTTCATTCCTCTTTCCACAGAAATGTCACTTTTTCTGTCTGAATATGAATTTGGAAGGTCAGGGCTAGCCCTGTACTTCTGGTAGTTTCTTCCTCAGGCTCTCTGCTTCAAGCCACTATTGTGGCAAATGCCAGTAAGCACAGTAAATCACCCTGACTGCTTGGAGAAAGGGCTTGTGAGAGAAGGACATACACTGACCCAGTTGCCCTGGGAACACAGTGATTGTTTCTCACGCCAGTGCCTTCCCTGTAGTAACAGAGCCCCAGAGTCTGACATTCTGGGCCAGATGCAAACACCCCTAGGAAGAATAAGATAGCCTTGTACCCTAATGTGTCCTTTTAGATGCAATCCACCACAGAGCACAAGTCTCTTCCATGCAGAAGTAGAATTTCAATTGAATAGAAGCAGGTAAAACATGGCTTCCTCCACAATCTAGACTAAAAAAACCGAGTAAAACTGCAGCTCAGAGGGAATTGTACTGCATTCCCACGGTGAATTACAACCATGGAATCATATGCTGCTTGAAGGGCAAGTTCCTGATCCCTCCTACTGACTGTCAGAGCACATGTAATTTCTTGCACATTATGGAATAATATTATTTCTTTAAGAAAGAGTGGAGCATCTCAGGCAGAATGCAGCCCAGAGGTGATGGTTACAATAAAAAAACCCAAACAAACCCGCACTAATTTTTCAATACAGGAGGTTTCAACAAACAGCAAAATTATCTTGAAATAGCACTTTTACCCATAAGCAACCGTCGCTTCACCCTCTTGTCCACATCAGCCGCTGCTGTGGTGTTTCCCTCTGAAATTTCAACAGAAGCCTCTTCCCTCTCTGTAAGGAACAAGTAAAAAGCAAATGAGTAAAGGTGCCCTGACAAGAAACCTCATCTGACTTTCAATACATACACACATGCGAACAGCTGCATCACACACTGAAACATCACAATTAGAACTGACTAGTCAGAAATAAATTATTTTTAAACAGAAAGTAAGAATGAAAATCATGAAGGCCCTTCTGTCAAAGCCATAAAAATACTCTGCTTTTGTGGCTTCCTTACAAATCATGTTTGCTTCAGTATTCCTAACAAAACAAAAGATGTGCTGCAGATGTTGTAAACAGCAACAAGATGAAAGAACTAATTGAACTGTCATGAACTGTTCTGTTAAGAGCCCACTGTCATCATCTATCATGGACCAATACAAGGACCAGCCAGTTACGCCTGAGCATTTGATTTCAATCAACAGCCAACAAACTCTTCCAGAGGCTGGAAGAGTTTATAAAGCTTAAGTATTTTCTTTACTGGATGACTGCTTAGAAAAAGTTATCCACTAAATGATTTCAGAGTTCTGGTTTTAACAGACGTGCTCTTTGGTTACACTCTCTGGCTCATGCTATACGAGAAACTGAACCCAAAATATCCTAGAAGGAAGGTTAGTCTCTGTTTAATGACAGGCCTTGTGCTTCAGAGAGACCAGTGATAATTACAGACTGCAATAGTATTAGGTAGCTACTTACATAGGGAAATATGATTTGCCTTGACCAAATCAATTCACTCATGGGCTAGCAGGTTTCTTAGTTTCGAATTTCTTGGCATTTTCTAGGCATACTATTATGAGGAGCATTAACCATGTACACACAGCAACACCATACCACCCTAGAGTTGATCATCAACAGAAAAATACTTCCCTCCACCATATACTGACCCAGGCAGGTTTTCCCATCCACATGCATGATGTACTTGGGGTGACATCCACAAATAGGTCCATTATCAGCATCATCACATGTGTGCTGACAGCCCCCATTTCCATGATTACATGTTACTAGGAAGAAAATGCATGTCACATCTCAAGTACTTCCAGCATTTTTAAAAGACAGTGTGCAATTCTGTTTCCATTTGACCATCCAATACACTTTCCTAACACGTCCCTTTCCTGAAGAATTCTGCGAGACTGAAACACTGCTGAGCTCTCTTGTGGAGCTGAACTTCCCACCATTATAAATGATGGCACAACTCCCAAACTACAGACACTGTAACAAATAATAGACTGGTGTGAGTGTCCAGAAAAAGCATTGATCTTAGTTTAATTCAAATGCACACAATTGAGGCGTGTCATCCCAATTTAGTTATAACACACCAAATCCCACATCACTGCAAATAGAACGCTATATGTTCACTTTGGGAAATCATAAGCATATGCAGAATGTTGCATACAAATGCAGCTCCTCTGATTCCTGGACAGTTCAAATCCTGGTCGGCATTCACAGGCAACTCCTCCTTTGGGTGTTTCTCTGCAGATGTGGGCACAGCCATGATCTTTATTCATGCAGCTCATGCCTTCTGCAAAACAAGGCAAGTGCAAGAGCATCAGCATCCTCAGCATCTCTGTGTGCAGGCAATAGCCAAAGTCACTTCAACACAAACACATACAACAGCCTGCTACTTCTGAGAAGACCCTACAATGTCAAGACAAGAAGTATCAGCTTACAGACAGGAAAGGCAGGAAGTCCAGTCCTGCAAAGTCAATGGCCCCAAGGGTTCTCCTTCTGTGATCTTTTCTGTACCCACGTTCTTTGACTGCAAGGTCAAAAAGCAACATCCATAGATACGTACAGCACCTGAGTTCTCATCCAATGCTCTCACTTTATAAAACCTCCTAATTTCTTTTATAAAAATTTCAAGGTGCCCAATACCTGGCAAGATTAAAGCCTAAAGTGAAGTTATTATTTCTCTGCTTAAGCAAGCAGCATCCAGACACAGGTATGTTTAGGCCAACAGTCACAAGTCATCCCAGTATTGATTACAGGCCTACAAAGCTGATTCCCAAAGCAATAACCTACCCCAGCAGTGACCAAGCAGTGACCAGGCAGACATGCAGACTGTACATATGCCATATGTCAATTCTCTTTTTTACTAACCATTTTGTTTTCAATTTTTTTCTGATTTCGATAAGTACTACTTTTACTAGTATTGCTTTTAATAGTATCACTCCAAATAATCCCCCTGGGGATTATCACAGGTTTCTGTATTTCTACACACCTTCACATCCAGGCAGAAGTTAGTGCCGGTGCCTGCTTTAACTGAATGAAAAAGCAGTGTGACACCAGTGACTCTCTTCCCTTTGCTGCACTTCCCAAAAACATCGTCATTTTTATCTCTGACAGTTACAAGCGTTTCATGCACAGCACTCAATGACTGCTGGAGTATCTTGTCTGGCCTTTGCAAGAAGATGAAGTCAATTAAACAGGGTAGAATAGTTCTTAAAATTATTGTAAAGGCTTCTTTCACCTTGTCCCATGGTTCAATGAAATTACTGCCTTTGTCATTGGCAAAATGGTGACACAATTTGTACACAAGCAACATAAAACCACACAGCAGCTGGCTGAGTTGTCAAATGGGATCATTAGACCAAATTTTAAAGTGTTTCTTTTAACAGTATACCACAGATTTTTGATGAAGTCTTCTATAGTGCTACAAAACTGGGAGAGAAGACAACTGAATGCTCTCCTCAAGTATATGGAGAATATACCTATGACATCAAATTCCCTGCCTTGGCACATTTGACTTTAATAAGACAAGTTACACCAAAATGCTTTTTCTTCTTGATGAGAACATTGCATCTGAGGAGACTAAGTGGAGCATATTTTGGCTGCAAGGGCTTATCCCACATCACCTCAGTGGACTTCTACAGAGTTAAGCAGTTGCACAGAGGCAGAATGAAAAATGAGACTATGCTGCTAAAAAGCTCTTTTTGCAGTGTTATTACTAAATGAAACAAACCCACTGCATTGTCAAACAGAGGTCAGCACATCACCATTATTCCACTACACTTCAATTAGGTCCTTGCTCTACAGTGCTATTCTCACCAGCTACAGTACCCTTTCTCTACTAAGACAGCTTTAAGCCACAAAAGGACGGACATTGCAGAGCCCAGATTATTCTGCTCTACTGGCTTTTTGATTCCTTTCCCACAGTGAGGACTCCCTACAAGTCCAACAAGACAATGAGGCTTCAAATCCTGCAGCACACAGACACAGCCCTAGGAGCCCACATGAAAGCTGTCATCCATTATCGTGTCAGTCAGGGAACAGACAACCTATAAGGCCACAAATTAGCTTCATTAACACCAGTGTTTTTGTGAAAGTTCTGGTCTCAAGCATGCAATATGATCTGGCCTGTTAGCTCTGAGGTGTTAGAGAGCATTAAGAGATTTAGCAGCTTAGTTTCTGTTAACAAACTTATTCTTTTGTCTCTACTGAGCTACCAAAGGGGAAACTGTTCAAGCAGGTACTTTGGCAAAGTTCACTGACACCAGACGAATGGTTTAAATGCTCCCTTTGAGACTGCTCTGTTCTGAGTGTGCAGAATTCAATTATGTCTCCACAGAAAGCTAAAACTGTACTTTCCAAACCAGGACACATTTTCACAACAAAGTACCCATTGTGTAACAAGGTACTCAACCAAACCCATCAAAATCAAGCTGAGCCAAAAGGCAACCTACATCTGCATAATAAATTCTAGCATTTACTATGAAACTGCTGCTTGTTTCCAAAGGTGGTAGATGATTTCTCTCAGCCCCATTTTATAAGGCTGTATTAAAGAGATGACTGTAAAGCTGTACATGCAGTGTGACTGTGAACTCCTTCATGGACACAAATTCTCCCAGGTCACATTGTTCCTGGCAGACTGTGGTCCAGAACTGAACCCCAAACAAATTTTAGTCAAATCCCACCATGTAATTCCTAGACACTCAATTTATCTTGCACAAGACGCTGCCCTAGTGACATATAAGTGTCTTGGGATGGATGACACTCAACTGTCGCACACAGCCAACAGAGCCAAATCCAGTGCCTGCCTCACCAAGCAGATCCCAAGCCAGATGAGTCCTTTCTGATGACTGGTCCTTTTTGAAGTTACCCAGCAAACCTGAGATCTGACCACTCCTGTCACTGGCAAAGACAGGCAAAAAAAGGAAGCACAGTATTTCCCTGCCATGTAATAAAAAAATTACTCTTTTACATGTATGATCTGTGTTCAAATCTTTTTATTTGTTTAGTTTTTTGCACAGATGATGTTGAGACATCATCCCAATCTGTTAAGAGCTTTAAGGCTCCATTTAGGGCACATTCAAACAGGCACTCAATCAGACAGAGTGGGAGGATGCAATTGTACAGAGAGCTACCAGAGATTGTCAGAGGTTCCCTCTATTAGCCAAATGGTGAGGAGCATTGGCACAGCCATCAGAACAGGACATCCCAGGAACACTTTAGCCTTTTATCATGCTTTGTACACCCTTGTGCTAAGGCAACTTTTCCAAAATAAACATTCTCCACAGTCAGAAGGACTTCAAGAGCGACAGCTGAGATGGTGCCCTATGTATGAGCTTTCAGTCCACATAGTGATTTCAATGTGGCTTTCATCTTGCAGATGCTGTTCACTCCTATTGATTCAGCCCAATGAGCAGACAGCTATGCCTGTGAAATACCACAAGAGAGAGCAGCAAGATTTACCATCCGTAACAACAGCAACCCCACGTGGTACTACATATTTACTCACAAAAAAACCCCTCGTTTCCCTTCAAATGTTTATATTCTCTAATATGGAGCAAGTTAAACACAGAAACAAGATATGCATGATTGCCCTGCCAGCTCCTTAAACAGCCTCCCAAGGTAAATTCGTTCTCCCAGCTCATTCAAAGAAGACAGCCAAGAATAAAAATAGGACTGTGCACAACTTCCCAGGACACTTTCAGTTCCTGTGGTTTAAGCAGGCACAACCATCCAGTCCCCCAGAGCATGCCTATGCCTCAGACCAATACTGTCAGATCAGAAGAAAAATCAGCTTTAATTATCAAACTCTCCTCTAATAGCTACCTGACCTTGAGTCCCATGTTACAGTAAGTGACAAGGCACCCTGAGGAGAGTTGCAAGATGATAGACTTTGAAGGGCAGATGACTCTCAGGCTCCCCTGTTACACTGCTTATGAGAAGCAATACAACAGCCCCAAGCCTCTCGAACTCTTCTATCTCAACTCCAGTACACTTTTTCCTGTGTATGTAAAGGCTAGTATTGCACACCACAAGGAAAGTCAATCAGGCATTAATGTATAAACTCTCTTAAGTGGGCTGAGAGACAGGGAAGGAAATATTCCCTCATATTACAAATAAGAAGCAAAACTGAATAGACGGTCTAGGCAGTAGGTGCCAAAGGCTGCTTTAATCAATGCTGTGAGGTCTCAGAAGAGAACTAAAAGTACATACACTGTGATGCATACACGGGGCAGAGAAAAGAAGTCCTAGGAATGAACAGAAAAGCAGAGAACGAAGAGAGGGGAAAGATAAAGCAGTGAGACTTGATTACAACAGACCTGCCCACCCAAGGGAAATAAAAAGTTAAAAAAAATGTGGGGAATCCCATGGAGCACTTTACAGTAATGGAGGGGAAGTGGGAACAAAACAGTCACAGCATGATAACCTGAAAAAATGGCTTTTAAAGAAAACAAAACAAATACTTTCGTATTTTACTAAGAAAAACAAAAGCATTTCAGGCAAAACCAGTTTTTTTTCTTAAGACAGGTTTTGATAAAAATATATTTCATCTAGCAGTTTTCAGAAAAAAAATGTATCTTTTTTTCCCCTCTGTTTTTCTCCTCAAAGAAAAAAAAACCCCTAAATTTAGTGGAAATCTAGCATTATGAAAAAAGGGCCTTTTTTCACAAAAAAAAGCAACCAAAAAGCCAACAAAAAAACCCTAAAACAAAAACCCACCAACCCAAAAAACAGAGGGAGAATTCCAAAGGTACAATTTAAGGAACAAATATTAATGATAGGAAATGCTGCTGCTGTTAGTTCAGAAGAGTAGTAGGTACTCAAGTAGCAGCAAGTATGAATAAAATGAGTTGGAAGTTTTTCCCTCCTTGGCATCAGACAAGACAAGGAGCTCAAGCAACTGATTTTCATCCTTAGACACACCACACCATCCATGCATGCACACAAACATACCTCACTGCTAGCAAGACAAGATGAAGGGAAATGCCTTGCCTCACTGCAGTCTTCCTGCTTGTCCCCACTCCTGGCTCAGCCCCCGCAGTGGCAAGCTGAGCAACAGCCTGAGAAACCACCATGCCTCACCCAATCCCTGTGAGATCAAGGCCCAGACCAGAGAAGCTGAGAATACAAATTGTTAATTCAAACAAAAGATCAACCCAGCTTTGTCAGATGACAGCCACCTCAGCACACTCATCTGTGGATGGCCATATATGTCTATAAATGTTGATCTCTTCACTATGGGGAGTTTTAAAGTGAGATTTGTTTACTCATGCTCAGGTTCTTCTTATAGGCATGCCAACAATAAGCCATAGATTAAAGAAAGCTTTGCAGCTTTAAATACTTCTTAGTAAGATTTTCACTGTACAATGGACAACTCCCTGATTTGAGCAGCCACTTGAAAGTATTCCCTAAGGGCATCCAAAATAATTTTGTACAATCTGATGTCTGATTAGATACCCAAGACTCTCTGATCTCTCAAAGGTTGATTCATAAAGGTTTCACTCAAAACGAAGAACAAGATTTGAATACCTCTGGTGCTAACAAACAGCAAATCTCTTAGCTGAAACCTAAACACTGTACAGGGAATCCAAATGGTAACTGAAGATAATGCAGGTATTGACCTATATCTAAAGCCAATGAAAATGGTCAGAACTTGCTGTCCTTCCATTTGTTGCCATTCTTTGGATCAGGACACAGCTGCATGACAGAGCATCAGGTACACTGGGAGTACAGCCTCTAACAAGGCATACACAATACTGCAGACATACAGGTGGGATCAAAGAGGCAGAAGGGATGAAGAATCTTAAAAGTCACTTAGAAGATTCTGACACACTGTTCCTTTTAAAAGGAGTGAGGACTTCGAGACCCTTCACAGCTTTGGAAACCTCAACCTAAAAATACTTTTGAAAATGCTTCAGAGATTGCAGTTAACTTCTGTCAGAAACTCCTGCTTGGTGTCTGGAGGGAAGCAGCCAGTACCTTCTGAGCGGTGGATGCAGGTATGCTGGTTATCACTCAAAAAGAACCCTTCTTTGCAGCGACATTCATAGCTCCCCACAGTGTTGATGCAAACATGTTGGCAACCACCATTGTTGAACATGCATTCATCTGTATCTGAAAGAGAGAAACAGAGAGAGATCAGCTTTGTACTAACACCAATACACTCCTATTGGCAGCAGCCACTCAACATGCAGTACAGACAGACATCATCTCGACGTGTAACCACCAAAGCAGCTGAGACACCCCAGGCTGGCCTGTTGCTGCTGTGTTGTCACCATTGGAGAAGTATATTTTTGCTGCTGCTCTTCCCCTGTTTGCAGTTTGCCCAAGCAGTCACAAGGCTCCCAACCAAGCAGGGTTGCTGGTTAGGGCTAAGGTGGAATAGCACCAGTGAGGCCAGAAGCAGGACTCCCCCACCACCCACAGGAATGCTCTCTACCCCTGGGGGCAGCTGGATGGCACTGCCACTCCGTGGCCTAGCACAGGCACACCTAGGTTGAGCAACCATACATAGCTCTGTCTTGCTCCATGGGATACAGTTTTGGCTCCAAACCCATCCAAACTATAAAAGGCGTTCTTCCAGAAGGTCCCTCATTCTGAAGCAAAGGTGGGACAAGAAAAATACAACCTTCAAAATAAATTTAGCTAAAAATCTATCCCCTGCTCCTGACTTCCCTCCTAGCTAGAATTCATACACCATATCTTTTCTGATGCTCAGTTTGATTTATCATCATCCTCCCTCAAGTTTTAAGCCATCACTACTTACCGTCAAGGCTGCTGCTATGTTGCCTGACTGCAATAAAGGACAAGAGCAGAAGTTCTGGAAACAGTTTTAGTGTTGATTTTGCAATAGTCTGAGCTTCAAGAATGCCAGAGAACACAGACTGGCTCTGTTTGCAAGATAACCAAGAGAACCAGAGAGTAGAAAAACTTCTGCCAAGCCTCTGAACACTCATCCCAATCTCCAGTTCTTTGCAATTTTACCCCTTAATAAGCACAGCTTTTTTGCAACCACTACAAGGAAATAATTTTCCTACCCTAATTTTCAGAAATGTCAATTTTAACAAGTAGAAATGCTCAGTCCCTTCAAAGCTGGACAAAACATTGCTGAGGCAAATCACTGGTTTCATTTGCAAATTCATATGTAACATCATGTTTGCTCTTTGTTCTGTTCATTGCTCCTGGCTAACAGTACATTATTTTTAATTTAACATTGTAGCATTTCTGGCAGAA
>NW_008692689.1:0-4588 GCF_000695815.1 Acanthisitta chloris | reverse complement strand
GGAAAGAGGCTTTTAGTAAGAAGCATAACATACTATTACAACAGATCTAATGTCTACTGCAGGCAATGAGTAAGCCAACTGGATGCAAAAGAATGTGACCTGCTGTAGAAAAAGAGCTGCTGACATATCTCCATCACAAAGAAGCTGAGTATTTTAGAGTTCTATGGTGATGTGAATGTGCAAACAATCACGAATAAACAGCCACCACGAGTCTTTAGTGCCACATATTTGAACTCCAGCAGATGTTTCGGTCTCACAGACCTTGGAAAGCTTTCAAAAAATCCTCTCTTTCCAACAAGTAATTGTCTATTTGGCTTAAACCCAGGCACACAGCTGAGATCTTCAAAACTAAGGGTGAGAGGAGGGCAACCCTGGTGTGAACTAAGTAAATACAAAGATTAAGAGAAGATGACATCCAATTTGCTGCATGCCAAAATATTTAACTTTTACATCACATCTCAAAATTGGCACATCAGTGGTAAAAACTTCATTATATGTCAGTGACATTTTATAAGTCTGCCATGCAATGCTAAGCAGCTTCCCAGTAACATAGCAGGTGGTAGATTTTGGTCTAAGTTATGTCTAGGTCTCAAATATCACAAACAAGTCAGCTGAAGTGTGCTTTAGAGGGGCTACTGGGTCCAAGGAGAATATACATATACCTTTTGCTGGCACTGTAAGAGGCAATGTATTCCTCCACATCCAGTCCTTCATGGTAACCTCAACTGAACTGCACTGTGTGCAAATGCAAAAATAAGATGGGCTTCCTATTATTTTAAATTATCAACAGGTATTTTGCTTTCCCCACTATTTATTTAAATATTTGGAATATAGTGACTTCATCCTTTCCTCTGTTTACACTGTAACAAGTTCCCAGCACAACCAGTTCCCAGCAGGTAAAACCCAACACTATCCCACTGAATACTCTAGAGCTTTGCAGATCTGTCCCAGCAGAAGATACAGCCCAGGGGTGGTCTGATCCCTCACCTAATATGCAATACACTAGAGGGAAATACTCTACCCAAGCTAACTACAATATTAACATTATGCTGTGAGAGCAAATTTCCCTCTGACTGACATGGGCACGGAAGCATGCCTGGGCACATCCATACTGAGTTCAGCAGTAAAGAAAAACTGAGCCATCTCTGAAAAAGTAAATGGGACAGGTAGCACAGGGACGAGTCATATAGGGTACCCAGCGTGGGTTCTGGAAGCAGGGCAGCTTCATCAACATGGGGCCCTGTCCCAGGGAAGGAACACCGGCAGCACACCACTCTGCCAACAAACTGGCAACTCACACCTTTCTGTACACTCCTGCACCATGTGATGGAGGACATTATTAGAGCAAAGCCACAAGGTCTCATCACCCATTTTTAAAGATTTTCATCTCTTGGTACACAAAGGAAACTATCAAGGTTGTAAATAAAGAAAAGATGATCAGAGAGAGTGTGTGCATGCAGAGTCAAGAGAGTGTTGCCAGGATTGAAAACACTTCCAGAGTTGTGTATTTCGCTTCACACTAACCACCCACGGAAACTCCAAGCATTTGGGCTTTGTCCCTCTGTACTTCAATGGCCTCTGTCATACACAGCTACTGCATGCTCCAAATCATCCTGTCCTTTCAGGAAGTACTCAAGTCATGGTAAGAGCGAGAAGCCCCCAGAGAAGCCCCCACATTATAGATGTTCGTGAGAGAGAAAATTCCTAAGCCTGGAAACACACCTTGACAACTGATCCTAAACTAACTTTGGAACAGAGAGGACAATGATAGCACATGTTCTTTTACATAAAATCAGTTAGCATAACAATAGATTACTAAAACCCAAAGCACTTAACAGAGAAGTATCATAGTTTTTGTCAATTACAGCACTGGAAAGAGGTACACTGGGATGGTACATCAGCACCTGGAAATCCTTAGTCCCCACATGTAACAATCTTCTTTAGGTGAATTAATTGAGCCCAGCATCTAGATATGCATGTTTCCCATGCATGCAGCTAAAGGGTTATGTTAGCATCACCACTCACACTGTTCATGAACACACTTCTTACCCAGGCAGTTGTGGCCATCATGAGCCAACATAAAGCCATCGTAGCACATACAGCGGTAATTTCCTAGAATGTTGAAACACTCGTGGACACAGCCTCCATTGAAGTCATTATCACATTCATCAATGTCTAAGGAATAAAGAAAAAGTCAATACGACGGATGCTTGCTTGAATGTCTATAGACAGCTAGAGATGGGATTGCATAACTGTGAGCAGCAACTGCTGTCCAAAATCATCATTATCTTGCAAATAGACTATATTTAACATGTTACTTGCTGAATATTTCTAAAGACTGACAAAATGCCCCAAGACTCCCTTGCAGCTTTACCTTATAGTTTTTAAGGCTGCTGGTTAAACAACAAACTAATTGCCAGGCTCAGCGATATGACTGGGTGAAAATCCATGCAATCTGTTTGCCTTTGATTTTGGAAACAAGTAGTAAATCAGGTGAAGAAACAATGACTATTTTGATTTAAAAGCATCCTCCATATTCTAAATAATTATTTTTAATGGCTCTATCTTCTTAGAAATACCCCATGCTGACTTTACCTTCACATTTCTTCCCTTCACCAGTGTAACCCACTTTGCACATGCACTTGTACAGCTTCGGGGTGTTTTGACAAATAGCATCTGGGTGGCAGTCATCAAGACCCAGGGCACACTCATCCACATCTGTGGAAAGACAGCAGGTTCAAAAGGGACGACAGAAGGAGAACAGGGCATGTCTCCTGCACACAACACTGATGAGGTGACAAGGCTGAGCACCTCTTTGCAGTGCACACATGCATTTTCTATTTGTGACAGAAACATGCAGAGACCATAACTGCAATTAAACTTGTATAATGCTCTACCTGCATAGAGATATTTGAATGCAATTCAGATACGCTCTTGTTAAGCTTTTGTACACATTTATAAATATATCCAAAACAATCTAGAATGGGCTAGATCCTCCATGAAATTCAGCTGACAGTTTTACAGAGAGTCATTAGAGATGGCTAATCTTTCTGACTAACAAAAACCACTTATTGAAAGAGTTCTTGATCACAACCACACATCACCTGCAGGAAGCCCAGTGATTTTTATATTAACAAGGGGAGTTTATACAAGTGTACTTTCAAGTCAGCACCAACATGTTAAATGACTGACTTACCATTAAACAGATGCATAATTTAAGAATTACATTTTTAATACAAGAATAGTATCTGGTGAGCAGCATTGCCAAATCACTTGGCCAGCCAGCACAAAGCACAGCATACTGAAGCAAAACATCCAGGAGGAAACTTCAGAGCAGAGTAAATGAAGAGAAAGGGAAACACCAACAGGAAGAAGTCCTGGAGATGAAGTGTAGACAGAAGAAGAGGAAGAAAAGTTACAGGCATCAGAAGACATCAGCAGAAGTTTTTCATACCACAGAAGAGAAGTAAAACAGAGAAACAGGAAGATTTCCAGCAACTGGCTAAAAGGAAGAATTGTAGAAGCAGCACCCCACACAGGTACCAGAAGTGACTCCTAAAACAAGAGGTAGTGTAAGAGTATCAGCAGAAGGTGACTACTTCAATAGCCAGCCACTTTTTATAGTGGGGATCACTCTCTAAAGGGGAAGTTCAGCCAGCACTTCTCCCATTTACCATTATAGCATTCATCTTGCTTGCTTTTTTTTTCCCAATCACAAAATATGCCTGTATGTACCGCAGCAGCTGCCAACTGCGTAAAGTGTTCACTTGGTTTTAATTCCTAATGAGGTTTGGCAGTGGGAAACGAGGCAAAGAGCCAGTGCTAGAGCAGCAGTACTTTCCTGGCTCTCAGGTGCACACAGATCCAGTAGTAGCAATGGGGTCCCCAAATACTGCCACCAGAAAGCAAGGAGAAGGTGAAAAGCAGTGGAAACCAGCCAGAAAGAGCAGCAGATTCCACTTCCCGTCAAAGCACAAAAGTCAAGCCATTAAAAAAATATGGGAGGCAGTGAATTGAGAGAGCAAGTAATGCAAGGAGGGGAATAGCTGAGGGGCCTCCAGCTAGTGGGACTCAGGCAGGTGGGGCAGAAGTAAAGGATGGACAGGGAAGGACAGACAGAAACAAGCATCAGGCACACAGGTTGGCTGCATACCCCCAGCACGGTCAGCTCGCCCCTTCCCAGCCCGAGCCAGGGACACACCTGCCCTGGCCAAAGGAGTCCCAGAAAACACTCAGCAAGGAGGGGCTTCCCTCAAAGCCGTGACACAGAAATCACCTACATCTCGTGCCAGTGGAAAGACAGCTGTTCTATTTTATTTTACACTAACCCCCGGTGGTCTGCAGCATGTGGGAAAGAACAGCAACAAGACACCTCAGCACTAATGCATGCCGAGACATGGTAAAAAGGGCTAGGAAAAATCCATAGGCACCGGGAGGGAGATTTCCAGTCGGAGAAACAGCACCCCGAGCCGAAGCGAGGCCTCGGGGGAACGAGGCTGTGAGCAAACATCGCAGCCTTCAACTCGGCAGAAGACGGCGGAGGCTGCTGGAGGATCCCTGGGCCGTTCCTCGGGGGCCGAGGGCAGCG
>NW_008692688.1:0-1490 GCF_000695815.1 Acanthisitta chloris | reverse complement strand
TCTTGGGTTGTTCCTGGGGGTTTGCTGTGGTTGGGGGTGAGGGGAGGCACTGAGGTGTGTGCCAGGAGGGTCTGCAGAGGGTGGGTGTCCTGGGCTTGGCGGAGGGTCCAGCCTGGGGGCACAGAGACCTGGTGTGGTGTGGGGTCGTGGGCAGGGATGGGGAGACCCCCAGATGGGGTTCAGGCATGCTGGCAGCTCCTGGCAGCCCCTGCTTCCCGTATTTGGCACTTTTGGGGTGCTGCTCGCTTGGCATCTGCATCCTCCCTGTGTGCCAGCATCATGGGGGGACCTGGGACCTGCCCCAGCAGCTGTGATTTGAACCCCTCCAAAGTCACTGCTGGGGGCAAAGGGTCTGGGAGTGGCTCCAGCCCCCGCGGCAGAACCCCCAGTGGCAGAACCCCCTTGGGCACTGCTGGAGTGTGGGCCAGGCAGGACAGCTCGTGGCACAGAGAAGCTGGGCCATGGGGGGGTCTGGGGAGTGAACCCCCCTCGTTGTGGGGTGCACACACCCTGCACAGGTTTATGAGGTGTCACCAAGCGTGGGGAGTGCTGGCAGAGAGGAGCAGATCCGTGGCAGGGCACAAGGTGGGACCTGCAAGGAGGAACAGCTCAGCTGTGCTTTTTTTTTGGGTAGGAATTGGTTAATGCCTTCAGAGCCTGGCAGCAGCCCAGGTTGGGGTGAAGCTCTGGATGGGAAGGTCTTGGCAGCTGTGTTTTCTTGCTCAAACTTCCCCTGTTTTGCTGACATGCAGGAGTTGAGCAGTGTGCTGGGCTGGTGGTGTGCTGGGGGCACACATGTCCTGGTGCAGCTCCGGGAAGGAGGGATGTCCTGGGAATGGGGTCCAGTGCAAACTTCCCAGGATGGAGCCCTGAACCTGTGGGTGCACCTCATCCTTTCCTCCTGGCACAGCCTCTGAGGACCTTGGGAAGCAATGTGGGAGGAGATATCCCAGCTGGGACAGCAAAGTGCTGGGGTGTCTGGCAATACCAGCTGTGCAGGATAGGGCAGGGACGTGGGACGTGGTGCCAGCTGAGCCTGGCAGGAACTCTGCCTCACTGCTCCTGGCACTGCCAGGGAGTCCTGCAACACCAGCACAGCCACCTCGGGCTGGACCCAGAGTCACTAAAGCAGCAACAGCTTGTGCTGGGGGTCCCAGGCTGGTGGTGGGAGTCTGGGGGACCCTGGGCTGTTGTTTGAGGTCTGGATGGTGCTCAGCCCCCATGTCCAGGTGACCCTGGGCAGTTGTTTGAGGTCTGGATGGTGCTCAGCCCCCATGTCCAGGGGATTCTGCTCTGAGCCTTGCGGTGCTTCAGCAAATGGCTCTAAAAGCAGCAAGGGGAGGATGTGACATTGGGGACATCACTGCAGGCACAGCCCAGATGGACCATTGCTGCTGCTGCAGTGACTTCTGAGAGGGGTCAGTGGTGACATCTGGGATGGTGACATTCTGGGAAAGGCCAGTGTGTGTCCAGAGAAGGGCAACGGAGCT
>NW_008692687.1:0-2089 GCF_000695815.1 Acanthisitta chloris | reverse complement strand
AAAAGCAGAGAAAAATTCCACAAAAAAAATCAGGGCAAAATATAGAATAGAATACAATAGAATAAAATAGAATAGAATAATCAGAGGACAAGTTTGGAAGGGAAGGGATTTTGAACCAATAGAATAATTAGGCTAGAGCATAGAATAGAAAATAGAATATTGAATAGATTATGAATAAATAGGATAGAGAATAGAAGATCAATTGAAAGTAGATTAAGAACAGAGTAGTAATCAAAATAGGTTAAGAATAGTCTAGAACAGTATGAGAACAGAATAAGAACAGAATTAAAATGGAATAAAATAAGAGAAAATAGAACATATTAATTAAAATAGACTTGACTAGACTAGAGAGAAAATAAACTAGAATAGCATAGGATACAATAGAGAAGAGAATAGACTAGAATAAGAATAGAATAGGAATAGAAAGAATAGAATAAGAACAGAGTAAGAATAGAAAAGAAAATAGAATAAGAATAGACTAGAAAAGTATAAGAATAGACTAGACTAGAAGCAGTGAGAAGAGAGTAGGAGCTCCTCCTGCAGTGTGCCCAGGGGGGGATGAGCTCCCCAAAACCCACCCGAGGGCAGGAGGGAGCAGGAGGTGCCCTGCCTGCCCCTGAGCAGCACAGCCCCCAGAGCCAGCAGCAAGGAGTGCTGGAGGAGAGCAAACCGATGGGCTGCAACCTGCAGGGACAGCACCGCGCCCGGTGCTGGGGACCCCAGCACTGCTGGGCTGCTGGGGCATTAGGCCACGCCAAAATTGGCATCAAAGCCCATTTTTCTTCCTCTGAGATGTTGTCAGCATTAGTGCAGGACGGTCCGGGAGCCAGGAGTGCCTGTGCAGCACCATGGCCACGTGTGGCACCTCCTGGCTGTGGCCTCAGAGCTTTACCCTTCTCCTGGTGGCTTCCCTGGGCAGCTCGCAGGGTGCTCCACCCAGCCCAGACCTCCCCAGGAAGGAACTCGGGGATGCCATGACCACCTGAGCCCCAAACACAGCCCACGAGCAGCTCAACACGGCCCTTCAGCACCTGGGGGAGGGAGATCCACCCCCCGGGCACGGGGACAGCCACACAACAAACATCCAGCCCAGCCTGGCTCGGCTCGGCGGCCGGAGCCAAAGGAGGTGCAGAAAGGAAACCCAAGCACAACAGGATATCAAACCCAACATTTATACAAAGTATTACTCATTTTGAAACCCACAGGGTCAACTTCAGTTAAGAACAAGGTTAGACATCTTTTTCACCATAGCAAAAGCAGTAAGGAGCAAGGCCTGCAGCACATCCCACACGGAGCCACGTGCCCGCCCGGGCTCAGGACCACCAGCACCTCTGGGCCGGTGCCCAACTGGCCACCCCAGCAAGAGGGAGGCAAGTCCAGGCCCAGGGCAGCTGTGGCTCTGCCTTTTGGTGCAGTTCATCCAGCAGAAATCCTGCTCGGCTTCCTGGAGACATTCAGCCAGTTTCATGTTCAGCTAGTCACCAACATCAGCTATCGAGCACAACCTGCTTGTCTCAAATGCTTTTCTTGCACATCCATTATAAATCACAGAGGTTTTCTTGAAAAAGTGGTTACTAATTGTATCTAAAGTGTGAATTTTATTCATGTGTTTATTGTTCTGCCTAGGCTTATTAACACAAGTTTCTGCTCTAAACAAAGCCTTAGGAAACACAGCTCGTTTTTTCCCCCCTGGTAGGCAGGAAACAAACCCCCAAGAAAACCTGAAAGCAAAATAGAAACCAGCAGTTAATTTAAGGCTAGCAGATTTGGTGGTAGGAAGGAACTACTACACCTCCTTTGAAGAACAAAAGACATGCACCAGAACTCGACTTCATTGAACAAACCATCACGACCCACAGCAGGAAAGAAAAACCCAAACGCTCTGGAATCTGTTCCCAGCTCAGCCTGAAAACCACCCACTCCACGTGGTACCTACTCCTTCAGGAACACGGGGCAAGGCAGGTCCCTGGCCCGCCCGGGGGACGACGCAGTATGAACACAGGAGGAGTCATGCCAGCAGACTAGATGCAGAGGTTGCACACTATCGTTGCATGCGCGCGGTGATGGGACATGCCGAGGGGCAGCGCCG
>NW_008692686.1:1300-8354 GCF_000695815.1 Acanthisitta chloris | reverse complement strand
GGCTCCCAAATGCTGCCCAGCGGGATGCTTCCCACGGCGCCGAGCTGTGTTTTACCCTCTCGAGAAACGCGCGTCCTGCTGTTCCCCGAGGGAACCGACGGCCGCTTTGGGCTCGGCGTTTTCCCGAAATCTGCAGGCAGCAGCACTCAGCCTACAGCCACCGCTGCTGCTGCTGCACCGTGCCCGGTTCGAACTGCCCTGGTGCTCTGGTTCTATGCCATGCCGTGCAGTTCCATGCCAGCTGCACCCCCAAGGCAGTGCTGACCCGAGAAAAAACCCAGACCCATCCGGCAGTCCCTGGGAGTCTGGTCCCCAAAACAGCAGTGCTGGTTGCCCAGAGAAGTGTGCAGGCTTCAGGAGTGGTTTTTCACAGTCCTCATGAATGTTTGTGCCTGCCTCCGGGAAATGCCACTTGCCAGAGCACTCTGGGAAATGCCACTTGCCAGAGCCGTGGGCATTCAGTGCCTGGTTGGAGGGCACAACAATAATATTGGGCAGCATAGCAAGGTAGAAAGATCACCAAATAAACAGAAGGGCAGGTTTTTAAATGGTACTGGTGTACGTAATCCTGCACGGCTGCATTTAAAAATGTGCTTTAGGATTTAAAAATTAAACCCTAAAAATAAGTGTAAACAAACCCAGTTTTCTTAATACCCTCTGGCCTCTCCTATTTTGTCCAGCTGACTGTAAGCCTTATAGCTGATAAGGCTTATTCCTTTCTGCCTAAGAAAGGTGTCATAATAAGAGAGAAATAAACACTGCCAATCATAGGATTTAAGCAGGACATCAGTGGGACTGATAATAGGGAAATATTCTGTGACCCTTCCAAAACTCCTCTGGAGATGTAACTCCGAGATATCTGTAGAAACCTGGGCAGATTCTATAGAAACTCCCTGACAAATCTTAATGAAGTTAATAGAGAATGAGATCTTATCCCTGGGTTTTTGGCATCATCCCACATTATTCAATAGCAATGAGATAATTTTCTGTTCAATAATTTTCTGTTCAATAGTGAGCAGAAAACTTGCTTATGAAGTTTTTTACAAGAATGAAAACTGCATGTTCTCACACTGCCACCTGCTCCTCACCACAAGCTCATCCATGTTATCACACCAATTCAGAGGGAGGACCATAAATATCTCAATATTAAAGAACAAACTTTCTTTAAAATGCCTCTTTCAAAACTGCCTGGGGGTCTGCCTGTGCAGCTGTGGGGTTTGTTAATCAATAGCACCACGCAGTACGCTCTGTGTTTTTGCGTAATTACAGAGGGAAAGCAGACACAGAAAAGAAGCAAGGGGAAGCTATTAATTTTGTAGAATGGGACTTGATTTGTGTTTCAGTTTTCTTCAGTGCAGTGGGAAGGAGCTGGAAGAGGAGGTGGCAGCAGAAGTTTGGCTGCCCATCCTCAAGCTGCTTGGTTTAATGTGAAGCCACTGCTTGGACTGTGCTTTCCTGGACTTGTGAGCAGTTCTGAGGGTGCAGAGGCAGCATCTGCTGGGATGGGGATGTCAGGCAGGGACAGGCCAAGCTGGGACACATTATACTGCAGTTGTGAGCACCAGCCTCATACCACTGCTTGGCAAAGCTGTCAGTGATGGCTTTCGTGACAATCTCGAGGGTGAGAAGGTTTTGGTGCAAAGGGTAAGCATCTTTGCTTGGTGCCAGCTCTATTAAGAAGCAGCAGCACTAGTAGATGGCTGGCTAATGCTGGCAGGATTGGAAATGTGCTCAAGGATTACTATTTTTGTTTGGTTCATGAGAAAACAGAGGTGGGGAGAGATCACTTCTCCCTGTTATTTTACTGGGAATATACCAGTGGAGTGAAAGCCTTTGGAAATGCAAGAATCTTTAGACAAGTTGTGCCTAACCATGTAAAATGTTTGTAAGAGCCTGGAGACTCTGGCTACAGGTTGCTCTTTGATTGCTGTTAGGAGCCCGGTCCAGACGGCTGGTTGTGTTTGGTAGTCTATGATACCACATTTTGAGAGTTTCCGTGGTGTGGGTGCTGCCAGGTCCAACTCCCGGAGTGAGTTTGCCCCGAGGCCTCACCGCACTTCCCAACCCCTGCTGGGACCAGGCTTAACGGCTTTGAAAATCCACCATCCCCTTGGAGAGATGACCCCCGGCTAGTGTGAATTCCTTCCACCTTGCCTGCTAGGTGAATGAAAGGTGATGTGCCCACTGTAATTAACATTGCTAAACTTTTTCTCTAGACAGAGGAATCTTCTGTCTCTGGAGTGTAATTCTGAACATCTCATAAACATTACCCAGATACATGGCATGGAAATTTATAATCATAAAAAGAAACAAGGATGCCTGAAAATATGTGGGGGACATGAATCACTCCTAATGCTGGAGGTCGATCCATAATACCTTAAATAAGTACCCTGAGTCCAAGTGCTAATTATCTGCTAATGGGGTATTTGTTCTCTCCT
The DNA here is from genome assembly GCF_000695815.1 of Acanthisitta chloris. NCBI lineage: Eukaryota > Metazoa > Chordata > Aves > Passeriformes > Acanthisittidae > Acanthisitta > Acanthisitta chloris. The sequence goes on along the minus strand of NW_008692686.1, from coordinate 5,916 downwards.
TCAGTTATGTAAAAGTACACAGCATTCATCTTAAAGAGTGCACTTAAACGGCTTTGTACTGGTGGAGAATGAACAGCCCTGAAGGCTGCTGCCATGGTTTGCCCTGGAGATCCTCCAGCCCCTTGCTCAGCTCCTTCTGCAACCCTCGCTGTACCTTTCCTCTCCTCCGGCTTCTTCACTTGTGATTTCATCTGGCTTTCGGTCTCCGTATGTCAACACTATCCTAGCCAGCCATGCTGGCAGAGATGTAAATACAATTCTAAATCCTATATCGTGTTTTTGTGCCACCGCTGCTGGTCAGACAGCAGTGAAGATGCCTGTTGAGTTCAAGGGGAGCTCCCACCCGAGTAACAAAGCCCCGTAAAGTGAATGAGCTCTTTGATCGCAACCCTGGTAAGAAGGGGTCTCAGTGGGCACCGTGAACTGCTCTCACGGGGAAAGAGATGCAGTGACCCATCCTCATTGCAGAAATGCCTTGCCGGAGCTCGCAGAGCTGAGCTGACATCAAGGAGAAGGCAAGGGACAGGGGTCTGTGCTGGAGCCAGCAGCTGGAGAGCCCGTGGTGTACCTCCACGGCCAGCTCACCCCAGAGCCATGAGCACTCTCTGTACACCAGGGCTTCATTCACTTTTAACTGATTCAAATGAAGAATGTATTTTTTATTCCTCATGTCCTTTGGGCAGCAGTACAGACCCACATCCAATAGGAATGAAAAGAACCCAGAATGTGTCGCTCACAGACACTTTCTCCGAGCTGTGATATAAATATGGAAACATGATACTTTCTTTTACTAAACATCGTAAGTTATTAAGTAACATTATCATGCTATAAGTCATTACAGCAATATTCAAAAGGCAGATGCAGAGCCTGGAAAATTCTTCATGCTAAAGGCAGTTTTGTCAAGAAGTGCAAATCCTCTGCCTGACTCCCACACCGTTTCCTGCGGCATCTAATTGGAACAGAGGCCAAAATGAATACTTTGCTTGGTGAACTGTGGAAAGGGAAAAATACCTGCTTGTATTTGTTGCACGGCCTGTGTCTTCAGCACTGCCATCAGTAATGACTGTTTTCCTGTGTCTGTGGAGAGGTATGCGTATGTGAGATTCATCTGCAAATGGGTAGTGTATGATAGTACTTTTCAAAAAATGTCACTAACTGCACCACTTACTCTGTCTTGATTTCAGACTGTTGTGTCATCTTTAACACAAGGACAAATGGCTGATAGAAGTAAGAGCCACACACAAGTGAAAAAGAATCCAAAATCACCGTGCTGATTAGAGATGTATGAATACTAAGTGGTGCACATGGCATGCATGCACATGAAACAGGCTTGTAGTCCTGTGCATAGTGGAATGTGTTTCACAATGAAACTTTCCCTTTGTTTTTCAGTGCTCCTGGATAACATCTCAATCGCTATTCATTGTAACTTCCCAAAGTGTAAGCTCAGGCGCTCAGGCTGGATCCTGCCTGCAGACACAACGTTTCTTCAAGCGAAGCCTTTCCTTCCTGTGCACATCCTCCCTCTGGAGTGCCTCTAGTTTCTGCTGCTCTGTAGCCCGAATTTTAGCCTATGTCAGTCTTGTTCTGCTGCTCTGTAGCCCGAATTTTAGGCTATGTCAGTCTTCTCTTATGACTAAAATGCGGGATGCCAGTTATTTATTTATGTAAAGTGTTGGAAGGCATCAACTCAAGAACACCATAGAAACTGGTCTGGTATTGTAGTCGGGGCTTTTATTCAGGTTGTCTGATGCGCCGTGGATGCCGCCTGCCTTTGTGTGCTCCAGTCCCATGTTTATCCTGACGATGCCTTTGTGTTCCCTATTTGACATATTTTACTGTAAATAAAGAGCGACACTGTCTTGCAGCTGTATCCACTGTGACATTTGGCTCTCTGCTGAATGAGTGCATTGTGCTGTGTGCTTTGAAAACATTATCTCTTTTAAGAAATAATCCGTTCCTTTAATAGTTTCCTGCATGTGACTTTATTCCTTTGCACATCCAGAGAGCTCAGGTGTTTGCCCACCTCTGTCAAAGCTCAGCCAGAGCAGTTCCTGCTGTTCCGAGGGCCGGTGAGGGCAGAGGTGCCTTGGGCACCAGGTCTTGGCACTGCTCAATTCCCATTTTGCATGGTCTTTTTAGCTGCACCCTCTGATCAGATGTGCAGCATGACTTTTTCTGGGGCATGAGCATTTTGCCACATTTCTTAGATACTATGCAGCATCTCTTAATTAGGTCTATGCATATGATATATTCTTTGATTTAAGGTTGACTCTGTTACTGGCTGCTCCACAATTAAGGTGATCTTCCCTCTGCTGCCTGGTCATGGGTTTTCACCAGATCAGTCTTTCCATGTGTTGAAGGTATTCCTCTTTTTGATGCAAGAAAGTTTAAATCCTTACTGAGGTTGGATTTCTCGTAGCAAGCTTGGCCCATTAGTGCCTAACTCCCTTAGTCCTTGTTGAACTTAGTCCTTGTTGAACATCCCAACTTTCATAAGGTTTTTATTTTTGCCTTTACACAATTCTGCTATTTTTCTGTAACTTGTAATTTCAAACTGATTGTCAAACACTTTCAAAATAATGATGTCTCTGTATAGAAATGTATAGGGTTTTGCTCTCAGCATTGAATGCCAACAAATCTGTACACTATAGAGAGGGTGCTAGTCTTGCCTGCATTTTCCAGAGAAAGGCCAAACCATGTTTCCTATAATACTGCCAGGGTGGGACTACCTGAGATAACATTTTCTTTGCCAGCTCTCTGCCTGATACATAACTGTTTTGGGAAAACTCAAGCCAAAGTGCTTATATTCCAGATGCTCTCCATCCGGTGTGGATGGAACAATATCCTGAGAGAGCAGGATGGTGTAACCACCTTCCAAAGAGAAAAGAGCTCACTGTCACTATTCCTGTGGGCAGGATCTTCCTGAAAACATCACCCAACTTTACAATTATGTTCACTGTTCATGCATTTGGCAGAAGAGAGTAGAGCAAAATGAAACAATCATCTTGAGTCAGATGGCATAAAAAGTCAGTGTGTATCAGCTTCCCCTAGAAAAGGGAGTGTGTTCATACCAGCTCTGGCATCTTTGAGCAGCCTGGCAGTGAGTGGAGGGGCAGGGACCACCACATCCCCATGGATCAGGGCTTGGTGCCTCCGTGTCAGCCTTGTGGGGCTTGGCTGGGAAATTTGATGGAGGAGGTGGCGGATGCCTCCACCAGCAAATCCCATCTTCAGACAAGCCATGCTGAGCTCGGGGGGCTCTGCTGCATCTCAGGACTGGTTCCCTCTCACCAGCAGCTGCATTGTCTATAGTATAGGATCTGTGTCATGTATAATATAGAACAGTGACATTCCCAAAAGGGGTTACAAGCAGAGAATCCGGCATCCAAATTGCCCCAGCGACCTGATGAGACACGGACGTCATTCGGAGCTGCAGGAGGGCTCGTGGTTCTCTCCCGGAGAGAACAGCTCTGTACTCTGGCACTCTTGGCTTTGTGCTTTTATTAAAATTCCCCGGAATAAAAAGGAAAGGCATCTGTGAGGAAACAAGATTGATAAGAGATTCAAAATGTATTTTTATTGCCTTCTTAAATTACCATAATTAAATTAAATTATTAAATGTATTTTTATTAAATTAGCACACAGGCTGGTGTCATTTGCCTTAAATATTTTAATAAAGCCTGTGAAGTCTTCCCTTGTTATTAGCACTCTTGGAATGTATCTATTTTAATGACAATATGAGTTTAAGTTCTGGTGTTGGGAAGAGAGCCTGGATGGGTGAACTCTGCCTTTCTCTGGGGGCTCAGCAGGGTTATGGGGCTTTCTTTGCTCAAGAGTGGCTGAGGGACCACATAAACTCCCTGTACATATATCTGGAGGAGATGCACAAACGATGTGTTGTGACAATAGAGCAGCAAAGCATTTAGGCACATGTTGGAAAACTCTGTGGAGCAGAGATGTACTTACAGAGCAGGGCCTGGAGGAAATCTGTGTATTGCTGGGTTTGAAGATAATAGAGAGGGATGAATTAATAATTATATATGTGTGTGCTACATTTAAAGACAGATTTATATGTGTGATTCTTTTTTTTTTTTTTGCTGTCAAACCTGCCTTCCCACTTTCTTTAGCTATGAATTGGGTATTTTTCAACAGATGCCAGCATGGAAGGCAGTGGTTTCATGGGTGCTACTGATTTGACAGCAGCTGTGTGAGTGAACTTTTTCACTCACATTTTCATGGGAGGGGTTGGGGATGCTCAGACCAGGGCTCCTCACCTTGTTTCAAACTGGGTAGGGCCCTGCAAATAAACCTTCTCACTGGCCCTCTGGCAAGAGAAAAGGTTAAAAAAAATTAAAATGAAAATTTATAGATTCCTTAATGAATTTAAAAAAGGGGGAAAAGTTGTAGAAATGGTTCATTTTCATTTTAATCGCATGATTTTAAATTATTTTTTAAAAGTATAGAAAATGTGGGAGCAGAGGGCTGTATGGCAAAGGGGCTCAGGGTGGCAATGGGGCTTGGGAATTACTTGCCAAGTGGAATGTGTAAAACTAAGATTGAAATCCCCTCTTTGCCTGATTGCACGGGGATTTGAATTTGGGTCTCTGAACTCCTCT
>NW_008692686.1:0-1266 GCF_000695815.1 Acanthisitta chloris | reverse complement strand
CTGCTGAAGCTGTTCTGCTTTGTAAGAATAATTAAATATTCATTGGGCCAGTGAGAGAACAGAAACAATTTGATAGCCTGGGGATTAAGCCTCTCCAATAAGACAAGGATACAGAAGTAATTCAGTTCCTGATCCAGCTCTGATGCTGAACGGATATGAATCTAGGGTCACACTGACCAAATTTATCATGATCCTGCATTTTTCAGTACATCCATATCACAGCATTATTTTTTTCTTGTCAACCTTTCTTATTTCTTTATAGAAACAGGCATCACATTGGCTTTTGTAGTGGTGAATCTTCCATCAACTAGGGTTATCCCATTTTTTACTGGGATCAGAATTGGGGCCACGGACTCTTAGCAATCCATTCTTGTTCTGCATTAGCCTTTCTGAACCCCCAATTTGCTACTTAGTGCAGTGGGGTGAGGGAAGTGTGTCTTGATTACAGCAGTGTGATAGGAAATGTTTTTTTACTGCATGTCCAGTCGATGGTGGTAATTTGGAATCATACAGTAGGAGGGAACTGTAAACCTTTATTATGACATTAATAAACCAAATACTTTCTGTCAAACCTTAAGAAAGCAGAAAATCACCAGTAAACATCTACTCCAATGCAGTGCTGAGTTAAGAAAAATCTTTACAGTTCTGTACTGAACTCACTTGATCAAATGACAAACTCATCCCTGAGTTGTTTTGGTTTCTTTCGACGTGGGGAAAAAAAAGAAAGGAGGCAGCTGTTTTCCAGGTGGAGATTGCTAGCCCTGCACCCCTCTGTCTGGTCCCAGCCTGAGGGCTTGCCCTGCGGCCTGGCCACAGGACCAGGTTGGGGTCGCTCTGCCAGGGCTGTTTTCACAGGATCTTAGCAAAACCCATCCCATATTCCTTCCACTGAGGACACCTTCTTTTTTGATGTCCAGATGTACAATTGTCCGGGCCCATCACGTGCAGGGCCGAGGATGCTTGAAGACACAATTCTTTGTGCACTGCTTGGGGTGAATGAAGTAAACGAAGCGCTGGATGTGCCTTGTTCCTACACAGCGGCAAAGGCTCGGTGAAACCAACAAACCCAAGTGTTTATCTCGAGTAATTTCATTCATAACTTGGCACCGAGCTCTCCTCGGGATGACAAGTTCAAAACACTTCGGATTTTTCCAGAATCAGCCTTCCCAGCGGATAGGCGACTCCATCTCCTCCTAAATTTAACACCTCGGCAGAGGAAATAATTCCGCACCCCCAGCCCGGCGGAGGGTGTGTTAAAACCCACCC
>NW_008692685.1:1629-2280 GCF_000695815.1 Acanthisitta chloris | reverse complement strand
CCAGAGTGGGCACTGCCACCCCGGGGATGGGGGTACCCCCCCCCGAGACCCCCAGAGAGGGCAGTGCCACCCCCTGAGACCCCCAGAGTGGGCAGTGCCAACCTCTGGTCCTGTCCAGTGTATAAACGATGGTGGAAATGAACCTCCAAACTGTTTTTTTTGTTCTTGGGGATACTGGGAATGGTGGGAGGGGACACAAGAGTGACCAGGGGACACTATAGTGACCAGAGGACACAGTGGGGACATAATAGTGACCAGAGGACACAGTGGGGACATAATAGTGACCAGAGGACACAGTGGGGACATAATAGTGACCAGAGGACACAGTGGGGACATAATAGTGACCAGAGGACACAGTGGGGACATAATAGTGACCAGAGGACACAGTGGGGACACAATAGTGACCAGAGGCCGCAGTAGTGACCAGTGGCCAAGCTGGGGACACAGTGGGAACAATAAGTGACCAGAGGCCACAATAGTGACCAGTGGCCCCAGTAGTGCCCAGTGGCCATGCTGGGGACGCAGTGGGCACACACTAGTGCCCAGTGGCCATGCTGGGGACACAGTGGGCACAGTAGTGACCAGTGGCGGCACTGGGGACACAGTGGGCACACAATAGTGACCCGGGGGCACAGTAGGGAACCAAGGGCA
>NW_008692685.1:0-242 GCF_000695815.1 Acanthisitta chloris | reverse complement strand
GAGGCCACACAGGGGACCCAGTGGGAACCCAATAGTGACCAGTGGCCACACTAGTGACCAGAGGACACAGTAGTGACCAGAGGACACAGTGGGGACACAATAGTGACCAGAGGCTACAGTAGTGATCAGTGGCCATGCTGAGGACACAGTGGGGACACAGTAGTGACCAGAGGCCACAGGAGTGACCAGTGGCCATGCTGGGGACATATTGGGGACACACTAGTGACCAGAGGACACAGTAG
>NW_008692684.1:0-29034 GCF_000695815.1 Acanthisitta chloris | reverse complement strand
AAGAGAAGGAGGGAGAAAGAGAAGGAGACCTGTAATCCTTCTGAGAAAGGTCTCTTTACCCTTTGGAAGACCTGATAAAGAGCTCAGTTCAACACTGCACAGCTCAGGGTGCAACATGACCTCCGTCAAACCACACTAATTATGTAAACAGTTTGCAGGACTCCACCGATTTGAGTTGTTTTTTTTTTTTCCCCTCGAGCAGACAGAGATTTACTGATGTAGGACTGTGAATGTCACACAGCAGTTAAGTCTTCAGCCACCTACACAGAAACTTTTAGTCAACACAGAGGAAGCAGCAGATTTTTGATAGCTGTTATCAACCAATTAACAGGGAAAAAGCCTTTCAAAATTAGTTTGACAATGTTTCTCACACTGTAGATGAGAGGTGGCAAGAGTTAAGCATGGCCTACACTAACTTAGCAAACACTGTCTCAAAAGAAATGGATCCTGCTGTATATTTTCACACAAATCAGTGCTGTGCTGCTTGTCAATCCAATGCAGGTTTTCCTGTCAGTATTTCACATAAAATCACACTCAGGGCTTAAAAATCCCATTTGTGTGACTAGATTCTGCCTCTGAACTTCAGAATTCTCAAGTAATAAACACACTGGTCTTAACTACGTTTCTGCTGGGTTTATATGTAATGCAGCTATTACAGGAACAAATAAATTGAGTATTTTTAGGTTGTACCTGCCACAGGCCTATTTTTCCCTGTCACTGTTCCTTCAGTGGCCTATTTGAGATTTTAACACAAAAAGCATGCCAGGTGTTCTATTTAATTGTCTCTCCTTGCAACATGGAGAGAAAAACACAGTAATCCACACAAAATAAGACATAAAAACTTCACAATCCCCATCAGGATCGGGCAACAAAATAATTTCAAGGCATTGTAGAAATCAGGATATGAGAGGTATCTACATTCCTTGTGGTACTTGCAGAAAGCCAAGAGATCAGTGCTGTTCCCTCCCATTCACATCCCAGACATTGATTTTATCAGAGATGTAATATCACTGCCTGCAGATTGCAAACCAAGACCTGAAACACACACACAACCAAAGGGACAATTCCACAAAACAAACATTCAGTTAAGGATATATTTCTATGCCCTACATTAAATTGAGGGGAAAAGCAAACACTCCTGGACAAAAGGAAAGCAGGAGTTTCAAGAGGTGAGGCAAGTTCCCACTGGTATAATAAACAGTTTTAAAGGTACTAGAGACAGAAAAACCCTCTCTGAACAAAAAAAAAACCAAACTCCAGAGTATACTGTGCCCAGACCCCACTGAGGGGACAGGGCTCAGCTGCAGCATTGCCATCTAGTGTCAGCCTCCAAAGGAAACGCTGGAAAATCCACCAAACCACTGTAAATTCAAGCCACAAAGCCCAGACTTTGCAACAGAAAGTTTTAAGCCCTCAGTTTTCCCCTCTAATGCTGCCAAAAGCCCAACTGAGAGCACTGAGGAAAAATCCGTAACGCACAAAGTTAAGCAACATTACGGGCAGTTCTTTACTGTGTTTGGTTCCCTCTCCAGCTAAGAGTTCATCTCATTAACCAAGACGTGGAATAACAAACCAAACCAGTGTGCAAAGTGCAGAAAAACCCACAGGAGCACAGAGAAGGCTTTGGCCATGGCATCCACAGACCCAACAAAGTTCACCTTCCTGGGTCTGTGTGCTGCTATCTCATCCTTTCTGAACACCCTGTCCAGGTTTTGATGAGGGGATTGACAAGTACTGCTAAATTTTCATGCTAATGCTTTATCAGAAGTATACACATCACCTCGTGAGCTCATTAACAATCCATTCCTAAGATTTGTATTCAAGCTTGGCAGGCAACTTCCTTGTGAAAGAAAATCTGCTGCTTTGCTTTTTAGGATCTGAACGGGCCAGAGAGGTAAAAAAACATAATTTAAAGGGCAGACTTTGCTTCAACTTCATAGATTCATCATTAAGCAGTCACAGAACACACATCAGGTTATCCATTTCAGCCTTTATTGCCTTCAGTCATCAAGTTTCAGAAAGAATGTTTTGTAATCACATGTCTACAGCAGCATGTGCTTGGGTAACTTCATATTGAAGTAACAACACACAGCAAGAACTACTGTCCTGCCCCAAAACACCAGACAAAAATTGACACACTGCAAGTGTCTGACTTGATGAGGATGCCACTGTGGAGCACAGGTCATGGCTGTGAAATATATTAAGCAGAGAATTGTCAAGAGTAAATATAAAGGGAAAAAAAAATCAGCTAGAAGTTTAGAGAAGAGGAGGAACTGGAGAGCTAACCCAAAGTCTGTCCTTCCAGGCTCATTTGTACAGCCCAGTTGTTAACAGTGCTCAAATATTAACAGTGAATGTGGTTTCAAGACAGCAACATGAAGTTTATTCCACAGCCTCCCTTCACAGGCCCATAAGCAATGTCTGCTTAGTCCATTACCCAATTTCCAAGGCTACAAGACAGTGATTCCAACCCCACCACCCCCCACGTTTTTCCAAAGCAATGGGCAATAAACTGAGCAGCTGTCATTGCCCTTCCTACTTCTTTCTGAGCGAAATCCACACTTTGGGGTACCAATAACCAGATATGCAATTGATGTATTTTAAATAAGCAGAGCTCACTGGACAAATGAGGTCAAGAACAAGCCTGACAATCGCATTAGATTCAGTCCTAGGAATGAAAAGACAAAGTGCCTTTCATGGCTTCCAGTACAAAGAAACCCATCATTAGACCTCATTTTTGTCAGTTCATACAAAGGCTGAAGATACAGGCAAGAAGTGGTGTTTAAAAGGAAAGCCTTTGAAATCCAATAGCTCCCTAGAATATCACTATATCCATGGCAGATTTCAACTTGTCCTACCTTCCCTTCGTTAGTCCAGCTGAAGGAAGGAAGCACCATGCTCAGCTCATTAGTTTCAGGGCTGGGCTGGGGATGTTTGCTTTGTTGGTGGGCTTGGTTTGGGTTGGGTTTTCTTTTTTTTTTTTTTTTTTTAAATAACCTTTACGATGACTCTCTGTTGATTAAACCATTTTCACCCTTCAATGAGTTTGATTCCTATTAGTTCAGACTGCGGAGAAGACATTGATTTTTACTATAGTCAGGATCAAGAGAAGTAACAGCTTTTCCAATTAAACAACTGCTCCCCACGTTAAGTAGAAAAATATGTCCACAGCAATAATGTGCAAGCATGCAGAGCACTCCTCAATGCCAGCAAAAGCTCACACACATGCTTGTAATAACTTTAACCTTTAACTCGAGAAGGGAGGAAAACTCCATGTATTACAGACAGTTCAGCTCCTGTTAACTCTGCTGATAAGAAGCTGTAACACTGAGAAAAGCTCAAAATTACAGACAACTCATCTTCCAGCTCTGAATTACCATCATTATACCACACAAATCACCACATTGGGCTTCAGCCTACTAAAATAGAAATCACAACCAGAAATGGTCTAGTAGGCTGCTGCTTCTTCCCCTCTTAAATGAGGCTTTTATACCAAACAAATCCATACAGTTCTGGCATTACAGCCTTTCACAGAGTGGCACTGTAAATCAAATATTTTACTCCACAGCCTGCAGCTATTTCCACATTTAATAACTGACATGGGAGACAGGTTTTAATCTCCATCAGGCTGAAACAATTACTGTCCTCATAACCACTCCAGTCAGGTAAAAATTACGAGATTTGGATTTGTATATTCAGGGGGAAACAGTGAATACTTTTCCAGAGGAGAAAGGCAAAGTACAGCCAGTGAAATAAAAGAGGGGAGCACAATCATACTCCCTAATTTGGCATGGACCAGAATGTCCATGCAGACTTTCTTTTTAGCTACAAAAGAAATGCAACATCCTTGACCAGGCAGCAAAAAGAAGAGATATCTGAACAGGCACAACACTTGCAGATGGAAATATTCCCTGGCCAAAAAGTAAAGCTACAGCTTTAGATAAAACCTTTAAAAACTGGAGGACATTTCAGTCATCAGGGCAACAATTCCCATGCCCTGTTAATCTGTTAATAAGCTACCTGAATTAAGAGACCTGAAGTCCAGTCTATAACCACTGAATTAATGTCAACGCTGTGTTTTCTTGTTTTAAATTACTTCTTAAAAGGAGTTGAGCTTTTCATTTAGAAACTACCCTAACAGCAAGAGAATCTCCCACTCTATGCTATAGTCCAACCCTAAGCAACCAAGACCTATCAGCATTTTGAGGCTTTACAGTTGGTAACCAGGAAATTCCCTCCCAAGGATGTTTGGGAAAGGGTTGCAAGACCAAGTAAATGAAAGAAAAAGAAGAAAGTGTTAGATGGACAGTTATAGCCAACAGGCAAAAAAAATTATCCCTGTGTGAAATCTCAGTGTGGAATTTGTACATTATTACATGTTTTACTACCAGTTATTACTAGCTGCTAGAAAGGGATATTAAAAATCACAGCAGGTCAGGACACTTCTTCTTTCTCTGCTAATACATTGAGGCAAAAATGCAATAATTTACCTCTTGTCCAAGAAAGGGAGAAAATGCCATCAAGTTTGAACCATTCAGCCTTTCATTTATGCTCTATAAAGGCCTCCAAAGATACTTCAAACACCCAAATTATTTAAGTCAGCATGAAAACACTAGGAAGGATTTTAGAGCTCACAGTGCAGGAATCCCCCCAGAGCTGAATAATTAAGCAACATCTTCCCAAGCAACTCTCCAAGCCAAACCAATATTCAGGTTTGCAATACAGTGAGAAGCCATGCAGGTGGTGAGAGAGACAGAAGGAAGGCAGAGGGATTTTTATTGCTTTTCTTGAGCAAAACGTCATCTGTGCATGTTAAAGAGGGGAAGGAAAACGCTGCCTTGGCTCAGAGCACCCTCTAGAGCCAACTCCTCACTCATGCCATCACACCCTGTCCTCTCTCCATCCACACCAATCTGCAGTCTCTAAAAACCAGCAGCATTCTACACCAAAGCTGCTAACAGACCCACTGCACACCAGTAAACTCAGCAGCATTTTTCAGACATCAAGGGCTAAATGTGTTTTCTAAATTTACACCCAGTGTGTATTCATATATATTCTCCCCTGGTCTGTCCTAGCAATGTGCTGACAGCAAAATAAGACACAACCTCTGATTAAAGCACAAAGCCATTAAAAAAAATTGCTACTTCTCTGTCAGTCTGACTCTAACTAGCTCATGGTGAATAAAGACCAAGTTTTGTTTTTCAAGACTTCATGTGCAGCTTTCACAGAGGTGAATAATGAAGCAGCTATTTCCCAGAGTATGGATTGCAGGAGCCATTCTGGATCTGCTTTACCATCAATCATCCCCAAGATTACCTCACAGTCAGAAGAACTGGAGTTTTTAATTATTATTTGTAACTAAAAGATTTTAAGGCATAGGATTTCAGTTCATTAAAAACCCACTTAGTTATCAAACTACATTTCGACCTCAAACGTGGAAAAGTAATCTCCATGTGTAAATATATCCCTGAGTTCTCACCTATTGATTGTAAACTTTTTGCTCAGAGCAGGTACATACTGGCACCAGAAAAGAGCTATGCAGAGCACCTAATCAGTAACTTCATCAATTCCATTATTAGTGATTCATTTCTTCCAAATCTGAGCCCTTGAGAGGGAAGAAAAACCACACAAGAACAGACTGCAGAATTTCATTTTTTTTGAGTTTAGCCTCCAAATGGAGCAAACTCACAGCTGCTGACTGAGGATAGAGAACAAGTTACACAACACAAGCAATTCCCAGTGCTAAGTCCCTAAATAAGGAGGAAGATTTTTTCCTTCACCTTCATTCTCCAGTCTGAGGGCCACATTTTCCAGTACAGAAAAGCAAGCAAACATACAAGGTCATGCTCTTGAGCTGTACATGTCTCATACTGGAGGACCTATCTTCTATTTCAGAAAATCTATGATTATCCTTCTAATCTTTCTTGAAGAGGACATTCATCCTTCATCTAAGGGGATTCAAAGAGATCTCTTGAGGACCTTACTTTTGGCAAAAGCAGTAACTGCAAGAACTCTAAGAATTCAGGGCTATCTCCAACCATTTCCTTTAGAGTAAATCATAGGAGAAATGAGGAGTTAAAATCAAAGTGGCTTTTTAATATTTAAACAAGCTCAACATAAAGCCAAAGAGGCAGAAGAAAATCATTTGTCTCTTCAACACATGAAGTCCTTGCCAGGAAAATAAAAGATTTGGAAAAGGAGGTCAGAAAAGTTTTTGGCAATACAAACAGGCAGCAACACAATCCTGCAGAAGGGATAGAATACACTTCCACCACAGATTGTCTTAGATGTATTTGTCACAAGAGAATCACAGCTTTTAAGGGCTGAATTAAGTGTCACAGGCAGCCAAAGCATCTCCTAAACTTCCTGCTCACAGATCTACATTTCTACATAAAGTTTGCAGTTTAAGAACACTTGTGGGTAGAAGAAGCAATGGGAAGTTTTAAATTCTTGCCTTCTCACGTTTGTTTACTTTTGAACATCAACAAATTAAGAAGAGTAGGTAAAAATAGCATCTATTGAAAGACCAACCTAGAGCCTGTGATAGCTACAAATCTCTACTACACCTCTCCACACAGATTCCTTTCTCAAAAGGGATCAATAGCCCAACCCTTGTTTTAACATAACCCATTTCTTCTGGAAAGCCACCACTGCTGTGAGTCTGGAATTGAGCAAATTGCTATGCACGTAAAATATTACCTGTGATTCCACTGACAGATAAGTAATCTTGGTGGCTTTCTCATCTTTTGCTAAAGAACATTTCCTCAGACCTCATTTCCCTTTCACTTGTCCAAAATAGAAAGATTAAGGTAAGCCATTTACAGCCAGGAAAAGGAAAACTTATCGCATGTTATTTTTAACGAACTACACTGAATTTAAAACCATTTCCAGAAATTATGCCACGGCTTTCAGCAAGCAGCATTTATTCCTCCCACAGCTGAAGTCTGGGCATATTCTCCCTCCCTGATATTAATGTGTTTATCCAACCATAATTCCATTAGCATTATGTAACACAGACAATCTTCTTAGGCATTTTATCATTGTCTCACCCAAAACTAACCCACCACACACACACATACACTTTGCCTGTGAAACTGTGATCTCCCAGACTTTGCTGACACACAAGAAACTGTCTGATGCAGAACTAAACTGACACCTCCAGCTACAGAGCAGATCTGCCTGGGGATCCTCAGCCAAAACCTTCACAAAACACAACAGCTTTGCTGGCCAAGGCATCTTTTCCTCCTACACATTCACAACATCCTAACACGAAATCACTCTCACAGTTGTGATTCTTCCTCAAGGAAAAAAAGAATCTTCTATGTTCCATGTTTGTCAACTGTCTCACTCCTCTGCATGCTGAACACAGTAAATACTATTTGCAGTTATGTCTGTAATTTGACATTAATTCCTTAATCTTCTTAAGCCAAGGCAAGCTTGTAGATCATTAGGAGGTTATTTAGAAAAGCACATCTCAAGTGCTACACCAAGTGTACGTTTTATTGTGCACATAACTTAACCCAAGTTTTGTGTTTTGCCATTCATACACCTGAAAAATAAATCAATCTCTTTGGGAGAGCAATAAAAAGATACACTATGAACTATTATTGCTATGTAATCCTCTTTGGGGTGGTACAGTATCTGCTAACAAGATTGTGTGGCTTTCACATTGGATCAGCAGGACTGTGACCTTTCCTGACAGCTATTCTAATATTAATGCTAGACATGGCCAGCACAACCATCTCCCACATTTCTGCTCTCCCACACAGACACCACACGGATTAGCTTCCACTGCCTGTCACCACCTGTTTCTTGCTTGCATCAAAAAGGACATGGATGAGGCCCAGCAATTAGTTCTGGTGCCTGTGCAGCAGCAGCAGCACATCACACACAGCACAGGCTTCACCAGAAAAACCTTGACTTTAGCAGTCTTTGTTGTGTCAACCCTCATTTAGGAGACAGAGCCAACAGGGTCTTCACTAGGCTTTTTGAAAAGACTTCCAATAAATTCAAAACCAAACCACCATCAAACAAAACTAGTACAACCCAATAACTATTCACTCAGAAGACAGAGCCAACAGGGTCTTCATTAGGCTTTTTGAAAATACTTACAATAAATTCAAAACCAAACAAAACTAGTACAACCCAGTAACTATTCACTTAGAGCCAACAGGGTCTTCACTATGTCTTTTCAACTTAGTGATACTAAATTCAAAACCAAACCACCACCAGACACAGCCTAGGAACTATTCCTTTAGAACAAAGAGCCAACAGGGTCTTTACTAGGCCTTTTCAAAGTATTGATAATAAATTAAACACCAAACCACCAGCCAGAACCAGCACAGCCCAGTAACTACTCTCTACCCACCACTCTCAGTCCTCCTCTTACGTGCAAAGGTCTTCAACCATGCCAAGGCTGAAATCTAAGTTCCAAGTGAAGGGTTTTAGTTAAGCCAATAAAGATCAGCTTAGAAATAGCTTTTAAACAATTACCTGGGCAGGTTCAGCTCATGAACTAACATGCACTGAGACTCAGAGTGTTACACTGGGGAAAGAGACCTAAACCTGAAGTGGAAGGAGGATGAGTGAGAAGACAAGTAGTAAGCAAAATGCTTCGAGTCAACATCCCCAAATGGCACCCAACAAAGAGAACTCACTAGCTGGAAATGACAAGATGTTTAAAATCCAATTTGCATGCACCAGTCTCAAGCTGTAAGAATTAAAGTTCTTCTTCTGAAGTTTTGTAAGCAATTTTGCAATATGCTTAAGTTTCCAGACCAAGCTTCCTTCTGATGCAAATTCAAACACTTCACTGGTTCATACACTACCTACTAAAACTAGTTTATGTGAAAAACAGGATGTGAAATAGCAGCTACCTCTACCAGCAAAATATTTTTTGCTAGGTTTACAGTCATAATGCATTTTGTAATTAAATTGCTAATGCTGCAGAACCTAGTTTGGGTCAAATCTACATGTAATTACATTCATCAATTAACTTTTTTATTTTCAGTATCAAGGCACAGCTGAGTCCACAAAACACAGAGCTAAGACTTTGCCAGACCTCCCCATAATGACAACTAAACCAGAGGGTTCATTTCTCTGGGAAGTGTTTGGAGCCTAAAAATAAAGTACAGATTATCCCCCACTACCAGTTATCTGCTATTTCCCCAGGAGAGCCATCAACACACTGGTGCTGCATGACTCCAAACCCATAAACCATGTCAGAATTAGGACAGTTAAGTCAAAAAAATAAAAATAAAAAAGTAATCCTGGTGAGTTAGCAGAGTTTGGCACTGAATCATAACCAAGAGAAATCCCTGACCTTTCCTGGAGTCACTGTCATTCCTAAAGATGCATTACTCATCCAGCCTTGCACTACAGGTGCAAGTTGGCTTGATGTATGCCAGAAGGATTTTATTTTAAGCAAGTAGCAGGATCTTTTTCAACAGCAGGTACTTCACAGCCATTGTAGCCTTGCTCTGCTGTGGAGTGTTCCCTCAACTGCTACTGGAATCCTTTAGGACTGATTCCCTAAGCAGAGAGGCTTAAAATTGGCAGAGAACAAAGTTAGATAGGGATATATATATTTATCCAAACTTCCCCAAAACAGTCACGATTACTGTTGAGATAGTGAATTACTCTGGCTAACACTTCACCCACAGAAATTCTGCTTTAAGTGATGAGCAAGCAGTAATTCTCATCGAGAAAAACTAATCCTGCTTTAAGAACTGCTAGTAATGAATTTCAGCTCTGTGTGCCAATTCTGGTTAAGAACCCAATAACTTTGGTGTTGCAGTTGATTAGGATCCAACCAAGGTGGATTTGCTGCCATTTACATTACCCAGAATGGCCTAAGAAGATCAAGTGGGATCCAATACCATTGGAATACAAGATTTATTTTGTTTCCACCAGACAAAAGAAACCTGAATTCTCAGTTAAGGTAGCAAACAGGTCAGTGTGTCTTCAGCTGCAGTGAAAACTGAAACTGTGGCTCCTCACTTAGCACGTACACCTCTGCTTTTGCATGTTTTTGGGTTAAGCTTTGCAAGCAAAAGCAGTTGTGTTCTTGCCAACAGATTATCACGTTTTATTATCAGGAATGATTTTAAAACACCAACGGAGCTACACACAAATAAGAGACTTGAACCGTGAGCGTCTTGCAAGCAATTGCAGGAGGATTTTCTTTGTATCAGCAGCAGACACACAGGAGTGTTTGGACAGAATTGCAGGGTAGTGTTTTCATCTGCCATGACAGCTGAGGCTGTGTAGATACCAAACACACAGTAAATGCAGCAAGCGTTTCTTTTAATAAACTGCCACGGAGGAAAGTATGAAAAAAATGATTCAAGCTGAGGACATATTGATGGGTACAAAATCCTTGAGGCATTATGCAGCTCACACAAGCTCATGGATCAGTATTATTGCAGCAACCAGTAGCCGTCAAAGCCAATTACCCCAGGGAGTTTCCTGCGTGGAGGACGGAGCTCTCCGGCTGCCGCACGCGACGGTCGGGGAGAGGAGGGAGTGTGGAAAATCTGTCACAGCCAATTACTGCCAATGTTTTATTTATGTCAGGATACACCTGATCAGCGAACAATAAAGCCATTGGATTCTAAAAAAAAAAAAAAAAAAAAGATGATTACGAAACCAGAATGCAAAATGGCAACAACTGGTAGAAGGGATTTCAGCCCTGGCGGAACGCGGCACGTACGGAGATAAATCCTGGAGCTGAGGCAGTGACACACACAGGGTTTAAAGCCTCTGACTCCACAGGCTTTTGCCAAATGCCCTGACAAAAGGCTGGTCTGTATATGTTTTAGAGACAGGGAGATGCGAGTCAATCTACTACGGTAGATTTAAGGAATTCAATTGTGTATGAAAGGGAAGCAGAGAGGGGAGAGGAAAAACACTGCCACAATTTGGAGATAAGCCCACAGAACATCTTTGCTGTGCAACACCAGCCTTTATTTCAATGGCTCGACTCAGCTGACGTGAGAGAAAGGTTATCTACAGGACAAATATAGAAATTAGAACATTCTCCAAGGCTGGAGAACCTGCTTTGTACTTATCTGCCTCCAACTCACACTATATTACCTGCATTTTCAAGTTAAACAGATTTAAGTTTAAACCTGCCCTTTGGTCATGGGACTCAACATCAGATCCCAAAGAAAATACTGATTTTCCCCCCCCCCCCGATACATAAACTATACCTGGGTTTATTCATGGCAATTTTCATTACTTTCAAGGAAAGGGCACTGTACAAAACTGTTCTGAATGAACAGATCAGCTGGAGCCTTATCAGGTGAATATGCTGCTGGGGAAATCCTTCTTTAAGCAGGATTGACCAAGATAAAAGTTGGCAGCTATAGATAATTTTCTTCAATTATTTTGCTGCCTTAAGTTCTGACTGACAACATTTGTTGTGCTCTCTGCTGAAGGATGTATCATGACCCCATTCCCAAAGACACCACAGACACAGAGGCAAAGGAGATTTGGTGATAACACCAACTGCTCTGGAAATGGGATTTCCATAAATCACCCCTGAAACAACCAACAGTCAAGTGATCTATATCATAGAAACACAGAATTTAGGGGTTGGAATGGACCTTACAGGTCATCTAGTCCCAACCCCCTGCCCTGGGCAGGGACATCTCCTCACTAGATCAGGTTGCTCAAGGTTTCATCCAACCTGGCCATCCTTTCATTAAGTAAGGTCTTTTCAAGTACCACATCCAACCTGAGTGATACTCTACTTTTGTAAATTAGTTTGAAATCTATGGAGAAACAGCAAAAAGAAACAGAAAGCCCAAAGATTCAGGAACCAAAAAAAAAGCAAAACTACACGTAGCACTCTAAAAGGTATCAACACAGACACTACACAACAGTATTTGGGTGAGGCCTTGCCTGAGAGTAGATTATAAAGAGTGCAAATAATAGGGATTTGAGACCTGAAATCCAGGTATGAAAGGAATGGCTGTTGGGTGCCAAGCTGAGGATTGGCTACTTGGCTTCTCCCCTCCCTTTCCCATATCACATATACAATATTCCTCAAAGGGTCATTTTGTTCCCAAGTCAGACACTCTGCAAGTACAGCTGCAGATTTAGGCAGCATTTAAACACAAAAATACACTCTCTGTGTAGAGTTTTGTCTGTAGTTTGATATATTTTTTTTAAATAATCTATCTGTAGCTATTCAAAGGAGCTACACAGCTACCTGCCAATAAATTCATCTTTATTCTTTCCTCTCCAAATGCACGCCTTGGAATTTAATCTAACTGTGCTCCCATCACCCAGAGTATTTATGTGTGTGATGCTGAAAACATATTTAATCAAGGCAATATTACACACTGTAGTGTCTGAGCTCCTCGAGTTCCTCAGAGAATACATCTGGTTTAGGTTTTAATACCTGACAGGGACACCCCACCCCTAACAAAAAAAAAAAACAAAACACCATAAAATCAGAAATACAACAGATCTGAGAGAATATTTCACAATGGAGTTGCACAGTATATGCATTCAATCGCTCCATTTCCCAGAAGATTCATTACAGTTCCATTAGAAAGTCAAATCAGGCAATTCTGCAGTCTGGTGAAAGCTAGCATATGAAAGCAGGTTAATACAAAAGAATTTCATTTTAAATAGAGGACATTTAGGACTTTTAAAAGCAACATTATGATAAAAATTTCAGCATGTTTATTCTGCCTTCGGAGTGTGCTTTTCAAGCCTTGGTGCAAGGATGGAGCTGAATTTCTAGGGAGAGAGGGAGGCAATGTTAGACCTCCAAGGTTTGCCATCTTAATTACCCTCCTGCTCCCACCACACGTTGCTAAGAATCACGTTGCAGATGTCCTGCTCTGCTCAGCAGCCAGGGCAGAGCTGCTAGCAGCTCTGAGCAGTAAAAACACTAAGTGCATTAGTTAGCATCGACAGAGCTGTGTATTACACACTAACAAATCACAGGGGATTGCACTGCAGACAAAGGTGTTATTAAGGACAAGATACAACCCATTTAAGTTTTCTGCTTACCTTTCCAACACAGGTATTATATCTAATTATTACCATTTAGAACCTTCCCTCCATTGCAGCAAGTCAAATGCAAACACTGGAGGTAATTACTTACTAAACTAATAATGTAAGACTTGATTGACAGGCTGGAAGGGAAAAAAAAAATAATTGTTCAGAGCAGTTTTACCTTAAGAGTTGAAGCTTAGCTGAATGAAGACAACTCATTTGAGAGCAATTCTTTACTATAAGCAAGACACCTACAAACACACGAGTCATACACACACAGCAACAGGAAAAAAAAAATAAAATAAAACCCCACAGAACACAAAGTGGTTGTCACAGCACCAGCTCTGGCAGCATTAAAGATGAACTTCATGCACCCCTGCCTATGTTTAATTTAATACAAAGCCAAATGCAGTCAAAACATCTGGTGCATTATTGATGGTTACCAGGATAAATGAGATTTGACATTTCACAGCAACTCATTAGATATTCTACTTATAGCCTGTGCTTACAAAGTGGAACACATACATTTGTTCCTGATTTCACATCTTTTGGAAAAACCATACATCGTGTGGAGAGTGAATTGGTCTTTTTGGCTCTCCTAGAGCAAAGGAGAATCAAATTGCACAGTTAATTACTAACACGGAGAATTTAAGCATCATAGATCATGGGGGTGTTTTTATCCTCTACTAAACCTACTGAAATCCCAGAGGATTTTATAGCATTTTGTCCCATTTGAAGGGGGATATGGGCACAGGGTGATGCCACCACTGACCAGAGATCAGAAAAAGGACTCACACCCCTGTTGTACCATCACTCCAGCCATGCACACAACAAGGAGACAATGCCAGACATCAGGGATAAATACACTGCAGGCAAACCAAGAACTGTCTCCCTTTAATTTCTCACATCTTGACTCGAGAGCTGAACAAAAAGTTATTAAAATTAATGCAAACTATCATAACTCTGTCTTTTTTATTACTGGTAATATTCCTTCTAAAATATTAGTCTCCTTGGCTGAACCAGCATGTCTTTTTGAAAGTTGTCTTTGAAGATCAGAAACTCTTTAGCATAAAAAGTGAAACATGCAATCATGTTAATTTGACAAGGTAAAGGGAGGAAAAAAAAAAAAAAATCACTTCAGCTTAGTATTTCTGGAACTTAGGCTATTCATTAAAAAAAAAAAAAAAAAAAGGCATTTTTCTTTCCTGTTCTCACTACACTAACTGAAGTGAGGATGTAACAAAGGCTCCAAGTGTTTTTAAAACAAAACAAGAAAAGATCAAACTTGGCAAGTGACCTAAGTAAACACTTCCCATCTTCAATAAAATTAGTAAGTTGGAATAAATTGCTGAAGCTCACACCACCCTGGCAAGGGAGTGAGTACTCATCCTCCCTTGTTTGCATAGTTAAGTACCACAGTTATATATACACATATATGAAGGAGGCAAAAGCAAGAGCTTGAGCACACATGTGTTGTATAAACAAGAAATTCCAGCTGGAATTTCTCACTCTTCCTTCTGAAGTTAAAGTGAGCTGTGAGCTTGGCCAAAACACCACATTATCCACAGCTATTCTGTCAAAAGCAAAACCAGAGCATCCACACAGCTCCAGGTTTAGTACCCAAAAAAAACCCAAAAAAAAAAAAAAAAACCAAACAAAACACAAAACCAAGAACTTCATGAGTTGGCACAAGCATCACAGTTTTCCAATATCCAAGTGCAGCTTATGGTAACACTTCATGCATGTGAATGTTCTATTCTTGAGTCATTTGTTAGTCCCATCTGCTTTGCACCAGGAAAAACAGGTACTGAGCCTGGAAGACTTAAACCAGCCCATTTCTCACTGCTTCCATGTACCATTGTGCTCTTACTGAGCAATCCATGTTACCATTCCTGTTCCCAAATGTTTAAGGACACCTTTGCAGTCAATAATGGGCCCTTGATTGCAGAGTTGTGGTACAGCAGGTCTGCAGTGCTGAGCAGCACTTTGAGCAGCACAGACCTCTCAGAGCCATCCTGTGGGACAAGCTAAACACCAAAATTCAGGAATGAAGGGGATGCTGGTCTCTAATCATAGCTCTGAGGTTGTATTTGCAGAGGTATTCCCTTGGAATCCAGATGCTCTACCTCTGTACACTCCTCAGGACAGAGATCCACGTTTCACAGCCATGCAAATCATCCTACACCCAGTGCAAAGGCACAAAATAAACACACAAACACTGTGATGCTGTGCCTGCTGCCTCCCCAGTGCCTGTTCAAACACCAAATACTCCACACTGACAAAACGAACCATTTACAGAAGTGGCGACTAACCTCCTTTTCATAATTGCTCACTCAATTTTTAAAAGCCTGTTCCTCTCCCTTACAGTTACAGAATGATTTCAAAAGCATGAACCCATTAAACATTTGCCTCAGTCTGCCCTCCACAATAGCCTCGAGAGATAAAACTCTCATTTGTTTCCACAGAGGCCCTATTGATTCTGCTGTCACTGAATATGACTATTCTCTCCTCACGCTGCTTTTCAGAGCAGAGCATTCTGCCATGGAGCTACACATTTATTTCCCTTCCTGTCTCCCACAGCAGCCCTGTAACAGTGGTTTCTCACACCCACCACCCTGCTCTAATCCCAGCAGAGAGCTTTCAGCAGTCAAGATGCAAATAAATCTACTTCACACACACTAATACACAGGGGAGTTAATGCAAAGAAGCAACTCAACTGGGGGGGAGGTACACCAAAAACTCTTCCCTGTTTCATACACTCTCCAGTAAGAACATCCCAAGAGTGGAGGATCCAGCTGAACTCCCTGTCTCACAGAAACCACCCCCAGCATCACACAAATGCTTATGGTTCTGGAGGAA
Organism: Acanthisitta chloris; assembly: GCF_000695815.1. Taxonomy (NCBI): domain Eukaryota; kingdom Metazoa; phylum Chordata; class Aves; order Passeriformes; family Acanthisittidae; genus Acanthisitta; species Acanthisitta chloris. The sequence continues at coordinate 13,164 of NW_008692684.1, read as the reverse complement.
AACAAGGTCAGAAGGACTTATTCCTGGCAGTGCTGTAAATGTGAAGGTCTCCAGGCATGATGTTGGGCTGTCACTGCAAAGCTGCCACGTTTTATTAGGACCAGGGAATATCGACTGTGTTCTGTCCCCTGAATGTCAATGATCTGATCCTTCAAGGGAAGTCAGGCACAATTTCCATTTCCAATGAGGCAGGCAGCTGGTGAGTGCGTGGGGTGGGGATAGAAGCTTCAGAACAGCTTTTAGAAAAGACAACACTACTGACCACAACTGGAGATAACTACGAGTGTTCTGCACCCAACCTCCAGTAAACATCACAAATTGGGACTGTCTAGTCCTGCAAATGCCTCAGGTATGATGTTTCCCAGGAAGCAAGCCACAACATCCCCCAATAAAACCAACAAAAACTAGCTGTTTTCTGTGAGCAACAAAGCCAAGCAACTTCTGATAGACTTCTGATTCTTACCAGAGGGGAAGGAGGTTGTTTTTAGGCACAACCAAGTCCTTCCTTTTACCTCCAGATACTTCCCAGGTGCTCCACACATTTCCTTTCTTTTAAAATCCTTGAAAAACAACAGAGGAAACGCAGATGAGAACTTGAGTTTCTACAGAGTAGCTCATCATTACTCAAGTGTTGTGCTCTCTCCCTTGCACCTCTCAAACACAACTTCTTGGCCTCAACACGTATGAAGACAAGCTGAATATTCATACACCTGCTACTGCAGAAACCCAAACTACTGACAAGACTAAAACCTGCACCCTAATTCTCTTCCTAGAATTAAAAAGAACTGATTACTAAGAACAAGAGGATTTATATTTTTAGGTTCCTCAAACACCACCATAGGTTTTATTGCTCTATCATTTCTTGATGGACTCAAGTTCAGCACAGATGCTGAATTTCCAAATTAAGTGCTATCCTTCCCCCTTTGATTTTCCTGCCAACATTCAAAGTACTTTGCATTCTTCCTTACCAAGATATTATTTGGTTTAACTTGATTTTCTTTTAACATGAAACACTACACTCAGTTTTCGCTCTTGGTAATTCACCACTCAAGAGGTATTTGCTCCTCTTTGTGCAATACAAACTAACAAAAAGTAGGAAGGGCAATCTCAGGAATGCAGATGGGGAAAGCTGCATCCAATTAAAACCAAAAGCAGCCTACAGGACAGGCACTTTCTGCACAAACTGCTTGCAGAAGAGCAAACAAGCTAAGCAGAAAGATCAACAGCCACAATTCAGAACTCTCCCAGCTGAGTGAGCTTGTCAGAGCTTGACAAGTGCAAGAACTATTAGTGGTTTCCACAGAAATCAAGGAAGTTTTTAGAACTATGGGTTTATAGGAAAACCACAGGCTACCACTGGAGATGCTTAAACCTGCATATCACCTCCCTGGTGCAAGATAAACCAGTACAAAGCTGAAAAGAACACTCAGTGTTGACCTTCATTAGGCCCCTAAAAGACTAACAACCCAATGAAGCTTAAAGACAACTTGAGCAAACCCTAACTTGAGTTAAATTTCAGGCTCTCCCCAATATCTGCTTTCCCCATATGAGGTGCAGAACACAAGCAGAGAGGGGAAAAAAAAAAAATCTTCCCAACAGACTCAAGGTCTCACAACACTCAAGTCAACACTGCCATCAACTTAGAATAATAAAAACACACACAGAATGAGTGATCTGCTGTGTGTCTTAGAAACCTTGGACCTCTGACTATTCACTTAGTGACAAAGCTGCAAGCACACATATACAAGAGAACCAAACAATACATCAGAAGAGAAAGCACTGCCTTTCAGTCATGTCATCTTAGCATGTCTTTGTTCAGCCTGGGGTTGACAACTTGAGTAGTCAGTTTGCTACAGCATTCAAAAAAAATGAAATCAAATAAAAAGCAAGACAATACAACATACAGAAATTGGGAAAAAAAAAATTGGTTTGCTAATATTTGAGACACTATGGACCAGTCCTGCATCATCTCCCACTGAATTCATTTCCATCACAATAAGGACTAAATAAAGACATCAGAATCAGTCAAACAGACTAAATATTTTAATACAGCTCACAGAAGGACCTAAAGCATTTTCAGTGATACTTCAACTCCACTTTACAGTGCCACCTTTAGCTCGTGAAAGAGAGATTCTGTTAAGTGTTGTGACATTTCAGCTTCTTCAATAGCAAGGAAAGAGCCTTTCCCAGTGAGGAAAGAGGGAAGAGTGAATCCATGTCATGAATACAAGTTAGCTTACAGATGCTGAGATATTTGGGGATGGACTACATTGAGCTAAACAAACATAACAGGCACACAACAGGGGGCATGGCAACAGTAGCTTTGTTGCACAACTTTACAAAGCAGATGCAGAGTTTACATGACAGGTCAGAGATTACATAGCCAGCAGCAAGGCTGGGAACATGGGTATCTGCACCAGACCCAGCATTTTGATAGCATATCACCTCACCACCCTCACAGCAAAAACTTCTGCCTAATATCTAATCTAACTTTCCCTCTTTCGATTTCTCCCCATTCCTCCTGTCCTGTCACTGCAGTTCCTAACAAAGAGACCCTCTCCAGTTTCCCTGTAGCCCCTTCAGATCCTGGAAGGTTGCCAGGAGAAACCCAAGAGCTACACGAAGCTGCTCAGTCTCAGGAGCCAACAGTGACACACAAAGAACTCCTATGACCTTGCTCCTGCCCCAAGACAGACCTGCACACCCTGCCCTGGGAGGCAAATCATCTCCTCCAGCAGACAGCTCATTGTCCTACTGAACTCCAGTGCTTCCAGTCCTAGCAACATACTCTGACAGACTTATAAATCTCCTCTTAACCTCCCTACTTTCCTAATCCTCGGCAGTACAGGAACTTTTTTTCAGTATCCTGAACTGTTTCAGTGCTCTCTAACTCACACTTGAGAGCTAACATATGGTTCAAACAAGCATCAGATTGTTGCATGGTTTTCATACCAGCCCTTGTAATCCCTGGGTTCCTAACATCTGTCTTTCATTTGTGATATAATTACACATTTATTTTCCATTTTATAGTTTAATTACATATACTGTTTACTTGATCTTGGGTCTGATCTAGCTGCAGCCAAGGGACATCAAGCTCCTTCTTACCAATACGAACACGTTTCATTTGAGCTTACAAAGCTCTGCAGTTCTCTTCTTCACCGACAGATTCACGTGTGGATGGAAGAGAATTGCTCATACCTTTTCCACCTGAAGTACAAACTTAAAGTCTTAATTCTTCACAAAAATCTAGAGGGGGAAAAAAAAAAAATTACAAACTTGACCAGTTCTTCTGTAAACACTTAGAAACAACTGCAGAAGATTTAGGAGTGTGCTGGGAGGTGAGGGGGGCAGAAAGGGGTATCAATATTTAATCCACTGCTAAAAGTGTAGCATCAAAGCTGCATCAGGGTGGCAGAACGTTGCAGCTGGTTCCATCTTCATGTTCCTGCATTAAGAACCCAGCTTTTCCTTTTGCATTATGTATTAAATAGTACATATTTTAGAATCTCAGAAAATCATCTCTAAGCCCTGCTAAGCCTTTGTAATTGAAAAAATTGCATTTAGCATTTTACAGGCTAGACATGCATGCCATGCTGAATTCAAGGACAGAGCTAATGTTAATTTCTTGACAGTCCCTTCTGATCTATATCCATTCCAAACTCACTTACATCTGGAAAACAGAGTGATCAATGCAATTCACAAAGCCTGATTTAAAGCATGTTTGCATTCTTCGTGTTTGAGCAAAGAAAGTTCAGGCTTTCCAGCCACACAAATTCCTTCCCTGAGAAAATTGCCACCATGTGGTGACTAACTACCCTGTATATATTGCCTCTCTGGAAGAACATGAAGAAACCAAGAAGTTATGTTTCAAAACATCCTGCTGCATTTATCACAAGTCTGGCAATTAAAATCTGGTTCTGCAGGTTGCTGCAGACAGGAACTCTGTTTTCACAGTTCAAAAACAGCACATGAGGAATGGTCAGTGCTTTGTAGGCTTTCAAATTAAACTCACATCTCGATCCACGACCTCTAGACACAGGCACAGAACACATGTTTACACTGAGAGCAGAATGCAGCTCTCACCATGGGGCAGGGGAAAGCTGGATGAAGATAAATTGGACATATTGTTAACAGAATACATTTCTGGCAACCAAGAGCAATTAACATTAGAATCCTTAATCATCTCAAACATCTCCAAATTTCAGATAAGTGCATTGGCATGTGGAAAAGTCAGTGGTAATGTCAAGCTCTGCAGTCATCATCAGCTTGGAACAGCAGGATTAGCCTTTGGATTGCAGTGCTGGCTCAGGTCTGCTGTGATGCACAACTCCAGTCAATCCCTTCTCCCCCAGCCCACACAAATGCACAGACCTACAAGGGAAGTTCGTGTCAAAATACTTTTTAGAAGACACACAGAGCTAAACAATGCAATATGAAGATAGAAGGTTGTGTGGAGAACTCACAGCAACCTGCCAGGAGCTGAAGGGGCTCCAGGGAAGCTGCAGAGGGACTCTGGAGTGGACAGGACAAGGAGGAATGGGGAGAAATTGAAAGAGGGAAATTTAGGTTAGGTATTAGGAAGAAGTTTTGCCCTGTGAGGGTGGTGAGACACTGGCACAGGTTGCCCAGGGAGGCTGTGGCTGCCCCAACCCTGGCAATGTTCATTCCAGGTTGGACAAAGCCTTGAGCAACCTGCTCTGGTGGGAGGTGTCCCTGCCCAGGACAGGGGGTTGGGGCTGGATCATCTCTGAGCTCCATCCCAACCCCTTAACATACTATGATCCTATGAATATGTCTCTGCAGCATCACTGACTGCACTGGAAACTGGTTTTCCTACATCCATTAACTCCTTACACACATCATCCCATAGATTACCTTTCAAAACAATAAGCTGTGTTTCCACAGTACATCTCTGCATAAATCAGACCACGTAAATTGGCCATATCATCTCCCTCCTTTGCTTTTCTTTGTTATAGCTAAAGCCACACATCTTCTAGAAGTTCCACAACCTCCCTGGTATCCATCATGAAAAGCTAAGCAGATGTTTACTCACAGTACCATCACTGTTGGGAAAGCATATAAGGGCCTGTCTATATGGGCCCAGAATGGAGCCATTTACTCCCAGTGCTGGGGGATGAATCACAGAGCAGAACAATGAAAAGCATTCAAGCACAGCAAAACTTGCTAATGGGTTTTGATAACAGCAGAGACACCCACTGTATTCTTCATTACTGCTGCGACCTATTTCGCAGTTAATTCCAAACAGATTTGGAGGCATAAAATCATACTAAGCACTGTATTTACAGACATTATCTATCTAAGCATAGGATTCCTTCAACACCTCTCTTGTATTGATTAAATGACCAACACAGCAAGGATTTACAAGTCTGCTATAATAGAAACCATCTTCTCCACAATCTGCTCATCACTTCTTTGTGCTCATTTGTGCCCCCCACAATGTAAGTGGTTTTCCATTTTTTGAATAAAATGCTTTTCTGGTCACACCATGAAGAGTCTTATCAGAATGGAAGTGCAAAGAAACCCTGAGAAAACTCTTCTCGCGCTCACGATTTCTAAACGAGTCAACATCACATTAAAACAAATGAATAAAATCAAGAAGACAATCACTCTGAAATACAGCCTAGTTTTGTCAGCCCGTGTAGATGTTCAAATTCAGATGCATTTTACTTGTCTGCCATTACTGGCAAATTAAAGCTATGAACAAATGCTGCGTAGGCAACAAATAATTCTACTAAACATGCCAACAATCACTTTAATCTCTTCCACTTAACAACTCATGAACCTTTTATGAACATAATCTTCTAGAAGGTAGCTGGTAATACAAGATAATCCCAGTACAAGTTTAATTAAAAATACAAACTACATATAGCTCCATGCTTACCAACTCTTTCATGCTGAAAGAGCAAGAGTGGCTATTATTAATAGCTCTGTTAATCTGGCAAACTGGAGTGCACAGAAACAGGCTAAAGAAGCATTCAACAGACCATTTCACACTGGAAAAAAAACAATTTTCACAAATTCTGACTTGCTTCAGTATAGCTTTTTTAAAAAAAACCTATTTTAAATAGCTGCTTGCAGAGTTATGGATCCTACTCTTAGAGAAAATCCAGCACAAGATTACTCATTGTTACAGGCTACAATGGAATTAATCAGAAATAAAAATAAAGCCCTTTTCCTCCAAGAAACATAGAATTTGAGTCACTTGGCTGTCAGATGGAAGTCAACATAGATTTCATTTGAGTTTTGACTGCCAAGAACCTTATTTGACTGGACATAAAAGACATTTGCTATTTTTAAACATACCTCATGTAATCATTTAAGCAGAGCCCTGTAATTCAGACTGGGGAGCTCTTGTCACATTCAAAAGCTGATCTGAAGACAGGTCTTTACAGTTCTGTTTAAGAGTTGGCTTGTTTCCATAAACACAGCTAGCACTCCAGAGCTCCCCTAGTAATCATCTCCACAGCTCTTTCCCCTCCTCCTAAACCCAGGCAGAAAGATTTTAAACTGCCTGAAAGCCTCCAGAAAGCTTTTTCTGCTCACCTTGACCACAGCCACTGCCTCATACCTGTGGCAAGCAAATAATAGTCCAGGCAGGTCAACACTGGCCACACAAAGGACACTCAGTAGATGATGGAGGTATTGGATGTATCTGTCTCTTCCCTGACCAAGAAAAACAAAGCCCAGAATTTTACCCTCCCATGTGGTGCTAACAAACAAACCTGTCACAAATACACAAGTGGCATCTAACTCTATCCCAAAGCTGAACCCATTTCTCACCTCACACACCAGCAGTGCAATTCTGAGCTTTAGACATATTCCAAGTCCCAGAAGGAATTCTCTCACCTAAAAGAATAAATATACCTATAGTGAATTTTCCTGGCACACACAGAATGAAGTGATGTGTAGGTGAGCTGTGACATTCTTGTGGAGAAGCACATTCCCCAAGCCACTACATTTTCCATATAATCTTCTTTTGGATTAGACTATGCCATGGTGAAAGGCACTGTAAGGGCTCTTTTCACACCGAGAAAATAGCAAGAAATCTCACACTAGAGGGGAAAAAAAAAGTGCACAAGCAAGCAAAATTAAACCCTGTGATCTAACACAGATTCCTTCAAACACGTTTCAGCTCTGACACTTCACTGAGAACCAAAGGCACAGCAAATATTTTTGCCTCCTACAAGGGAGCATCACATTTTAGACACAGCTGAATGACTTACCACTACAGAGAAATGTGGGTTTCCTCAAGCTCAGGACCATCAAAAAAACACCAGGCTGTACAAAGGCTTTGTCTTTTCAGGCATATACTCAACTAATCGTAACGGACAAATGTAATTCAGATGGATCTCCAGCTCCTAGAGGGATAGGGAAGGGAGAGCTATTGCTCATAGGAAGTTCTTTCACATTTGGAAACCAACTCCTTTAGATGTTGCACTGAAACAGCATTTATCAGCTCCCTCCTCTTCAATGATCTGATGTGTTCCATTACCCAGGGCTACCCCCAAATGTCAGACTTTCTGCACTCCCTTCATCTCTAAACAGTTTCTCACTAAAGCTTTCAATTCAGGCTTCAGCAGTGCTCAGTCCCCAGAGCACTCAAGGTTTGTTTTGATACCAGTGGTTGAAAAAAAATAAATAAATAAAAAATAAAAAAAAACCTTAAAAATTCTCCTGTGCTATAGAGACAACACTTGGAGCAGTCCCTGACAGCCAATTTATCTGCAGTCCAAATTCATAGCTAATCAAGTCACCAGAGCAAGCACATCAGCCACGTGCCACGCTCTGCAAGCTCCTCCTGACAAACATTTAGCATCTGCAGCCTTCTGAAACACCAGACATTTTTTCCACAGCTGCAGAAGTCAAACTGTGCTATGGATGAGTGGCCCCTAAAGTCCTATTTCTGCAAGTAGGAACTGATGACCTGAGAACTGTTAACATCAAGGAACTAAGCAGGCAGCGACCTCAAAGGGAGCTTGAAATCATGTTACCCCAAACAGGTTCTTCCCACAGAAAACCTCACTACTTTCAACATTTTAAATACTTTTATCCCTAAGGCATTTGCCTGAACTTAAAACACTGTAGACAAGGGCTTTGCTGCTACAGTGAAGAGCTTCTTTTAAGGTAACTTTTAAGTCTGGTGTCTTTTTGTATAGTCATGATGTGGAAAATGAACACAGTGGACATGGTCTTTATTTTCTCTTTCAAAAAAAAAAACCAACCAGCAGGGAAAAAATAAGTCACATCCAACAACTCAAGCCTACTCATACTCATGCTTAAGTACACTCATAAAAGAAGGAAACCCCCTTGGTCTTATTCCCTGAGAATTGTTTGTATGGTGTTAAATTTTATTTTAAAGTTTAAAGAGTATTTTGGGTTTACTCATGACACCAGCTCACCACAGCCACCACCTCTTCTACTCACAGACTAGACAGAAAGGCTACAGAAGCTCTAAAATACATCCAGCCACCCAGAGCAAAGACCTGGTTGGGCTTCAAGCAGAAAGTTAAGATCACAGAAGGATCAGTGTGTTTTCTGCACTGTAAGTATTAATCTCTTCTGCCTAGTTTTCTTCTCTGGAGCTCACCCTCCCTCTCACCAGGGAGGGAAAGCAAGCTAGAGAGAACACAGATTTCATTCTTCATACATCCACTGGACCACAGACTGATTTTAGAGACCCATAATTAAATGAGGTTCAAATTATGTTTGAACTGAACCAGATTCTAAAGCAGATATTTGTATTAAAACCAAACATAGGAAATACCCTTCTGGCTTTCCTTGGCTTCCTGAAGGGTGACACCACCTCTTTCCATCTTGGGAGGCTCATTCAACATTTACAACTTCACCTTTGTACACCTGAAAGCAAAAATGCCAATTTCATTCACTTTCAGGAGACAGGGAGAACATTACTCTAAATGTATTTCCAGTATTGATTGGGAACTGTTCTCTGAATGAGCAAACAGCCAATTAGTAACAGAAGGGACACTAAGTAGAAGAGTTCTCCATTAGCAATACCAAGAGACATCCTGCTATTACACAGCACCAAGCAGCTCTTGGCTGGAAGCACAAATAACTAAACCAGGGGCAAGAAGTTAGTTATTCCTACAAAGCTCATTTTAAAGGCAAACAATTCAGGCCAAGAATTATAGCTCAAACCAGTTCTGAGAACCACAAAAAACCAGCAAGCCAGAAATGTATTCTCAAACTTTCAGAAGAAAATTCATATAACTCAAAATTTGACAGCTAACAGAAGAGGCATTTAAAAAAAAACAATAAGAATCATTTCCATTCAATACTAAATTAGGTATTTTCTACAGCTGCTGCTATCAGAGGATCCTTAACTACTTTGCTATGGATAAGTAACACCAAATAGATATTGATGTTACATCAAAACACAAAAGTGTCTTGATGTGAGACAGGGAGAAAGAGATGATCTCTAGTCACACAGAAATGCAACTATACCATAATACATGTGTTTTTAAAGCACAAACTACCTCCTTCATGATCCCTGCAAAAAGGAAACACGTCATGTTGAACTAAGTTAAACACATTTTCAGATTAGCAAAGTAAACAGATAGAGAAAATTAGCATTTTCTTATTGCTTAACCACCATAAAATTTCCTGATAACGAAGGCAAAGTATCCTCACACCTATTTCGCAAGCAGAGCACCACAACTGCAGTGATTTACTCAGCTCAAGGTCATGCAACAAGTTTTCTGGTGTTTCCTGAGTACAATCCAAACATTGTGATACCAACAACATCTAAATCCTTGTTATGAATTAACTCCATGTAATCTTGCTCTTGTAGCAAGACCCTTTATCATCTTCAGGAATTAAATATATGACCTAATTATCTTAACTTCGGGGTTTAATACAGGAAAGCTGTTCAAATTCAAACAGAATGTCATAAACAAGAGCCCTCAGTCATTAATTATCCCTCTCAGCTCTTGTTTCCATCCAAGAATATCCAACATGTGCATCAGGGCCTCAGAACAGTCCCAGCAAGGAAAAGTGTGACTATAACTCATCAGGACTCAGAAGACTTGACTAAACATACACAAAAGTAATTACTTTCCACATCTTGCTAAAGTTGTACTTTGGGACAAAAGCTATGGAAGGAGTTATTGGATGAATAATTAGCGCAGGGAAGAGCATTAATTGAAGCAAGGCTGCACAGAGAGCACTTGGTGTACAATGAGAACACAAGCAGAGCCAGTTTCATCTCTCATATATTACAGCCATGGAAAGAGAAGCATGCAGCTACACAATAAAACCCAACAATAAAAGACTGAGGCTATTCAACATGAAGACAAGCAGGAAATAAGAATCAAATGACTTTTTCCAGCCAGAAAAAAAAAAAAAATGAGTAGATATTCTGTTTACAGGCTGCTGGACACAGCCAGCCCTGGAAAGTAAGTTGAGACAGAAGGACTTGAGACTCAGGGGCAAATAAACATACCCTCAAATACATTAAATCACCAAAAAAAGCACAGCAGGTAGAACCTCCACATCCAGAGTGGGGAAATTGGCATAATTATGGTCAAAAAAAAAAAATCTAAGCAGAAGTCTAAACATGGGACAAGCCACATATTTCTACTAAGTTGCTAAAGGACATGAGAGATCTGGCAAAGTGTCACTGATAAATCCAGCACCTCCCTAGGAATTAGTACAATGCCAAAAAAAAAAAATAAGATTAAGATTACTAGGCCACATGCACCGCTATCTTTTCACCTATGCCCTCCAATATCTCAAAACCTTGATGAAGGCATTCTAACAGCAACCAGAACTGTTTCAGCATGTCAGGAAAGAGCTTTGATTCTGCCTAAGTTTTCTTGCAAGAGCAAGTTTTCCCTGATTAACCAGAGAAACAAGAGGCAATTCACAGCAAGATCCCTAAAAAGACAATAAAATGGATTTGAGCTCACTAAAAACATGCCCACATCAATGTTGATCCCAGTGACAGCAAATAAACTTCTGTGTGTGAGAAACTAATAAACCTATAGCTTAAGTCTTACAAATTCAGTATACTATAAATTCAATGCACAGCCTAAATTAGTGACCAGAGAAACAAGAGGCAATTCACAGCAAGATCCCTAAAAAGACAATAAAATGGATTTGAGCTCACTAAAAACATGCCCACATCAATGTTGATCCCAGTGACAGCAAATAAACTTCTGTGTGTGAGAAACTAATAAACCTATAGCTTAAGTCTTACAAATTCAGTATACTATAAATTCAATGCACAGCCTAAATTAGTGTTACCCTTTATAGCTTAAGTCTTACAAATTCAGTATATTATAAATTCAATGCACAGCCTAAGTTAGTCTTTATTTACCCTTTATTTTCTTACCCAGTTTCTTTTCTTATCCAGTTTCTTCCTGGGTACATTTTCTTACCCAGTTTCTTTTCTTAGCCAGTTTCTTCCCTGATGACTTACCAGCTGAGCATCTGATACACAGAAATCTTTTAGTGTATAGATAACCAAGTTTCTTGAATCACTGAGTAAAGTTTCTCATCTTAAGGGCTCAGGTTAGAAGGCAAGTAACATAATTCAGTGGTGTAAGGAGCAGACAGAGGCAGGTCTATTAAGTTTCATGAAAATGAATGACCTTAGAGACATAAATTAGATTTCCTGCATCTCACTCCCAGTTTGTAAAAATGAGGATTAAGTGTTTAAGTCTCCTGCTCTGACCTCATTAGATGATCTCTAATGGAGACATTGGATTCCTCCTTACACAAGAAGTACCATCCTGGCACAGGGACATCAGGTACCAGGAAGACACACAATTACTGCTAAATTGGGTGTGTTTGGATCACCTAAAGCATGGACAATTTCCTCTGAAGAACCTCCCCAACATGCCAAAGGTTCTTTCTTAACTCAAAGCCAATCTGAAGGCCCCAAATTGCTTAGCCACCAAGATTTTGTATTGGGGGTAATTTCTCAGGGAAATACAGCCCTTAAAGCAGTAGAATCCAGTGATGTACAGCACTTCTTTCATATTCATGACACTTTTCATGTTAACATGCATGAATGAAGACTCCTAAATCAAGGAAAAGATAAAGAGGCATTTTAACATCAACACCATGTACTCCAGTCCCTTGTGGATGTTGGCACCAGCAGACAACTCTCATATAAGCACTTGTTTAAGAAGATTCATAATCCTTAAACACATATATTTAATAGCTTTGATATTTAGCACAAAGCTGCTGATCCCCTAACATCCTACAATACATACTTAATTACTAACTGAATTTGCCATTTTCTTTAAACCAGGGGATAAACTGGTTGCCAAAACAGTAAGCTTTGACAGCAACCATCATCTTCTGGTTTAATTCTCTATTCTACCACACCGAAACACTCAAGTTCAGATCAACCACATAATTACCACAGGTGCTCAGGTCTGCACAGTCCTACCAGCTCCCTCTAGACCACTGTGATTTCAGTAGCAATAAAAAAACCTCTCTCTGGCATATTTTCTTGTTAAAACTTCCAAGATATTAGCTAAACCAAGACAATTGTCTGTTGATGCAATCCATGGGTGGTTATGGGATGAGCAGTGCTACCCAGATTGCTGACCCAAGGTCTGGATGCATAGATGAGATCCTGAGAGTCACAGCCACTCTGTGTTAAGTGTCCAGAGCCATTTACTGCAGGACAGATGGAAACAAGGCTGCAGGAACACACCTGTCCTTCAGGGAAAGAAAACTGGCACCTCACATATGCTGTCACTGAGTCAACACTTCCCACATACCTAACGTGCATTAAGTCACACAGAAAGTTAATCCTACACTAAATCATTAACGTGTCCCTACCTCACATCAGGCACATACAGAGATGTGTATACACAGATTCTGTGTGTCCTGATACGTGTGATCAACCCTTCCCAACCTCAGGGAGATTCCCCCATCCATTCCCCTGCACACACTCACACCACCAGCATTCCACATAAAATTCCAGCTCTAAGATCCACAGTTTGATATACAATATCTGCCTAATAATTTAATATCTAGCTCTTGCAAGATACCTGAGATCAAATCAGATCTCTCATGTTTTAGTCCCCTAAAATCAATCAAGCTTGCTGCAGTTCCAGGAGTGCTTGGATAACACTCAGGTGGAATTTTTGGGGTGACCTGTGCAGGAGC
>NW_008692683.1:456-4982 GCF_000695815.1 Acanthisitta chloris | reverse complement strand
TGGAGTCACCACCCCTGGAGGTGTTTGGGAGATTTATATCTGGCACTGGAGGATATGGTTTAGGGGTTGCAGCAGTGACAGGTTAATTGTTAGACTTGATGCTGTTAGAGGTCTCCTCCAACCTTGCTGCTTCCATGATTCCCACCTGTTCCCTCCCAGCATCGCGGTGTACGGCAGTGTGGACACGGGAACTCCATGCCTGCTCACGTGCAAGAGCCCAGGGATGCAGCCCATCCTGTGCCTAAGGCACAGCACTGAGTACCTGTTTGCAGGGCTGCAGGATGGGACCGTGGCTGCTTACCCCAGGAGCAACGGTGAGGACACCCCTGTGGGCACTTTCTGACTGGCTTGTGGGTGGAACCCCCTAAAACCCCATGAACTGAAAGGTTCTTCATGCCACCAAAATATTTTGGCCGCTGAAATGGTGATAAATCTCCATTTTTCATTCTGTCCCTTGCAACCTGGGGGAAGACAAATGCTATTTCTCTTTGGTGAATGCATTTGGGGGAAAACATGTGGAAAATAGTCTTGGTGAGGGGTTGAGAGGGCAGCAGAGTGTTTGCTTGGGGAATGCAGGAAGGGCCTGATAATGTTATGCACAAGGAGTCAGAGTTTTGCCTTCCAAAAATCCCCATTAGGTGCTCTAAATGGAGCTGATTCCCTCCCAGTCTAACCCACGCAGGAGCATTCTCCTTTATTAGCCTGATTAGGGGTTTATTTGCCCTGATTCTGGCTCAGGCCAAGGTTTCAGCTTACTGAGAGCTTTCCTCCCCAGGGTGTCCTCGATTGAGCTGTTAAATACCTTTTCTTCATCGCTAGAGGGTAGAAAAGAGCCTCAAATAATGTGGAAAGTGGCCTATTTTTGGACAAAACCCCTTGTTTTCTCTGAGACAACCTGCAGCTAGCAGCACACAAGTCAACCCAAAGCCACTAAACCCCCTTAAATTGCATTTTAGGGTGCTGCAAATCCCCTTTCCCACCTTATGGCAACCCTGTGAGCCAATTAAAGTGCCCTTTAATTTCATTTTGATTGTATAAATGCACATCAATAGCAACAAGCTGCTGGCAGGGCTGTAGGGTGGAAGTTTTAATCATAGCCCTGTTTTTTTTTTTTTTGGAAGGCAAAAGCTGCCCTGAAATAGCTCATTTTTAGGTGGAAATGAGGATTTGCTGAAAGGAGAGTCAGTTGTAAACCCCTGCTGATGGGAGCAGAGGTTCGAGTATCCAAAGGGTTCTTTTATCCCTGAGATCTTGGGGTTTTATTTAAAAAAATGCATTGGAAATAATAAAAAAAAGGAGAGTAATTATGTATTGAAACTGCTCAGCCACTGCTGGTGGTGGATTCATCCAAATCCACGTTGGATGCTGTTCACAGAGACACTCCAGATCAGCCCTGGAGTGTCACTTCAAGAGCAGATAAACTAAAAAAAAAAAGGGTTTTTTGGCTTTTCCAACGGGAAACATCCCTGAGTGTTGCAGGTGCCCAGTTGTTTGCTGCTCTAAAGCTGTTTGCATGGGGGCAAAGGGCCTTTGGGAGGGTTGAAACGGGGTGGGAGTACCTCTGAAGCCTTTGGGTTGTGGCATTGAGATGCTTAGAGCACCTTGGGTGGCACTGGGGCATTCACATCCACCCCTAACACCTGTTTGGTTGTGGCATTAGGATGCTTGGAGCTCCCTGGGGTGACATTTGAGACATGAGAGGTTCAAAGCCCATCCCAGCACCTATTTGGTTGTGGTGTTGAGATGCTTGGAGACACCCTGGGTGACACTGGGGAGTTCACAGCCTACCTCATCACCCATTTGGTTGTGGCATTTTGATGCTTGGAGCACTCTGGGTGGCACTGGGGCCGTGAAGAGCTCACAGCCCACCCCAGCACCCATTTGTGGTATTAGGATGCTTGGAGCACTCTGAGGTGCCCCTGGGGACAGTGGGGGATTCACAGCCCACCCCAGCACCCATTTGTGGTATTAGGATGCTTGGAGCACTCTGAGGTGCCCCTGGGGACAGTGGGGGATTCACAGCCCACCCCAGCACCCATTTGTGGTATTAGGATGCTTGGAGCACTCTGAGGTGCCCCTGGGGACAGTGGGGGATTCACAGCCCACCCCAGCACCCATTTGGAATGGTTCCAGCTCCATCAAAAGATAGTTTTCCTTCTTACTGAGCATCTCCTTGTCTCCTCACCCCTTCTGCTGTCTCTCTGCAGGGGGACTGTGGGACCCAGCGACGCAGCCCACCCGCCTGGCTGTGGGCTCAGGCCCTGTCCGAGCCCTCCTGACACTGGATGAGACTCTCTGGGCCAGCTGTGCCAACCAGGTCACTGTCCTCGATGCCACCAGCCTCCGTGCCCAGGTAGGGAGCATCACCCCTGTGCTGCATCTTTTGGGGGGGACACAGTGATTTGAGCCCCAGTAGAGGCACATCCCTACCTTGAAACACACAAATGAACCTTTTATTGCTGCTTTTCATCCCTTTTGTGTCCCTTCCCTCCACCACTGGATCACAGGAGGAGAATGCCAAGGCATTTCCCACAGCTGCATAAACAAGGAATGTGGAATAGTTGCTTTTTTACTTTAAAAACCCCTTTTCTCCCACCTTTAATTTTCGCATTTAGAGCCCAAACTTAGTTTGCATGTATTAGCTGTCATAAATCCACCTAACAGCAGTGCTGGGGATGAATAATGCATTGGGAACTGGATTCCTTTCCAGCCTTCCCTTTTATTTATGACAGGAGGGAATTTTTGCAGAGGAAAAGTGGGGGGGCATATTAAAAACTGGAGGTTGGGGGGGATGGTGTAAGTAGTATTTAATGGAGAGAGGTGGAATAGGCTCTGGGGTCTGCCTGGGTGGGACTTGTGACTCCAGGAATAAAACATTAGGGAATAGATCCTGTGTAGGATGGGGAATAAGGGGAAGATCACCTAAAAGTCTCTATTCACGCTTGTTTTGGGAAATAATTTTTGGGAATGCTTTCTGCATGTCCTCTATGGGAAGGGGATCAATCCCAGCTCCTCTTTTTTCACTATAGAGTAAATTTGGAAGCTCAGGCTGCAGCAAGGATGATTTTAATGCAAAAGAAAAGGTGTTTTTCCTGCAGTTTGCATCCTGGGTCTGGTAGGGAAATGCTCCAATGGGGAGTTTGTTCCACCTTCTTCCCAGTCTGTGATCCCCAAACAGCTCTTGCTGTAGGGATCTGCTTGCTGATTTTGGGGGTTGGAGGAAGCAGGAAGGTCTCACCCCTTATTGGGATGGATTTTGTGGATGCATATAGTCAGGGAAATGAGTCTTTTAAAGAAGTAAAAAACCCTGGAGGGGTGGGAAAGGCTGTTATCATCCAAACAAACCCGGGAGGAGTTTGGAGCTGTGCTGGTTGCCTTGTCCTCTGCCAAAGGTGGTAAAGGAGGGATGGAACCTCAAGGTCACTCTGTTCCTTTCGCTGTGCAGCTTTGCAACCCTAAAGCAGCTCCTGGAGAGAGCCGAGGGTGGCAGCAATTTTGGGGAACAGCTGCATGCAGTTCTGGTGTCCTCAGCATAAGGACATGGAACAGTTGGAGCAAGTCCAGAGGAGGCCACAAAGTTGATAAGAGGGTTGGAGCATCTCCCCTGTGAAGACAGGCTGAGGGATTTGTGGCTGTTCAGCCTGGAGAAGAGAAGGTTGTGTGGAGACCTCATAGTAGCTGAAGGGGCTACAAGGAAGCTGCAGAGGGACTCTTGGTTAGGAGCTGCAGTGTTAGGATAAGGGGTAATGGGTTCAAGTTGAAGGAGAGGAAATTTAGGTTAGCTATAAGGAAGAAGTTTTCCCTGTGAGGGTGGTGAGACACTGTCCTAGGTTGCCCAGGGAGGCTGTGGCTGCCCCAACCCTGGCAGTGTTCACTGCCAGGTTGGCTAAAGCCTTGAGCAACCTGCTCTCTCTTGTGGGATGTGTCACTGCCCAGGGCAGGGGGTTGGGGCTGGATGTTTTCTAAGCTCCATTCCAACCCCTGAAATTCTCTGGTTCCCCTTGTGGCAGCAAACCTTCGAGGCCCACCCGGATGCCGAGGCCAGCGTCACGCACATGATCAAGGCAGGCAGTGGGGTCTGGATGGCCTTTTCCTCAGGCTCCTCCATCCGCCTCTTCCACACCGAGACCTTGGAGCACCTGCAGGAGATCAACATTGCCACCAAGACCACCTTTGTCCTCCCAGGTGAGCTCCCCTGGCTCTTAATTGCAATGAGTGGGTGGGTGAGTTGGAGCATTGTCCCACAGATGTACTGCTTGGCTTTATGGCTGGGTTGGTGGGTGAGGAATTCCGCCTGGGAATGGTGTGAAGGTTTGGGCTTGCAGCTCTGGGATCTCCCCTCATTGACTAAGAGGTGGAGTGGGTGGTGTCTTTGCACCCACGTGTACATCCCTGCACCCATGTGCATCCTTACACCCATACACACCCCCACATGTGCCCTTGCCCTACTCTTGAATCCATGCACATACCCCACTACCACTGCCCTGGGCACCCCTTTATCCCCAATTCCCCTGCAGCCCATCTCC